>NW_007731193.1:85162-164440 GCF_000696425.1 Galeopterus variegatus
GGTATCGCAACCCTCGGTGCTGCGCCCGCACCTCGCTCAGCCAGTGAGCGGGAACCGGTCTGTATGTGGGATCCAAACCCTCGGCGGGAGCACCACCGCGCTCACAAGCGGCGCACTGTAGCAGTGCGCCACCGGGCCGGCCCCTGTCTATCTCTTATATAGTTGTATTTGTTATTGTCTTGTTAAGTTTGTCCTTTAGTCTTCATGCCAAAGGATATAAGTGGTTTATTCACCACCCTTATGACATTGGAGTATTCTGAGGTTGTCTGTGTACTTACTAGTGAGTTTTGTACCTTTAAATATTTTCTTGCTACTCTTTAGCAGCATATTCTTTCAGATTGAAGAACTTCCTTTAGCATTTCCTGTAAGGCAGCTCTAGTATTGATGAATTTCCTTAGCTTTTGTTTGTCTTGGAAAGACTTTATTTCTGTTTCTTACTTAAGGGTTAGTTTTGCTGGATACAGAATTCTTTTTTGACAGTTTTTTCCTTCAGCATTTGAGTATATAATCCCATTCTCTTCTGGCCTGTAGAGTTTCTACTGAGAAATCCACTAAAAGAGATATTGGGGCTCTATTGAGTGTTATGTGGTTTTGTTTGTTTGTTTGTTTTTTCTCTTGCTACTTTCAGTATTCTTTGTTTTTGGTTTTTAATAATTTGATTATGATGTGTCTTGGAGTGTTCCTCTTTGGATTGAATTTTATTGATGACCTCTGAGCTTCCACAAATACAAGGGCATTCTAAAGATCAAATGGGTCAAAGAAAAAATCAAAAAGGAGATTAAAAAATTCCAGGAGATAAATGAAAATGTTGTCAATTTTCTACATACTTGGGAAATTTTTAGTCATTATTTTCTCAAGTATGCTTTCTGGGTCTCTTCCTTTTTTGTTTCCTTTGGGTATACCAATTATGTGGAGGTTATTTTGCTTGAAGGAGTCCCATAATTGATACATTTCTGTTCCATTTTTTTCTTATTCTTTTTTCTCCTCTCATTGGATTTCATATGTTCTGTCTTTGAGCTCATTGTTTCATCTGTTTGATCAAGTCTGTTTTTGGAGCTTTCTATTGAGTTTTCCACTTCAGATAATATATTATTTATTTCTACAATTTCTGTTTCGCTTTTTAAAATTGATTCTATTCCTTTGTCAGGTTTCTCATTATGCTCCAGAAGCGTTATCCTGATATCGTTTAATTTTCTATTTGTATTTTCTTGTGACTCCTGAACATCCTTAAGAAGCTTATTCTGAATTCTCTTGTCTCACATTGCATAAATCTGCTGTTCTTCTGGGTCCATTGCTGGTGCTTTGTTTATTTCCTTTGGTGGTGTCATATTTCCCTGTTCTTTCTCATTCTTTGTGTCTTTACATTGATTCCTGGGCATTTGAGCAGACAGCTACCTCTTCCAGGTTTTATAGGTGTTCTTTGGTGGTATTAGTCCCTTACTGGTTAGTGTCAGAGTTTTATCTCTGGTCTGTGGTTTTGTTTTGTTAAGTGATGGATTAATAGCTACCACCACTACCTAAACACTGCACCAGAACTGATTTGCTCTCCTGTGGTTAATTCCCAAATTAGGGGAAACTTCCTTTGGGGACTGGAACTTGAGCTCTGTGCCTGAGCTATATTGCTGCTGTTGCTCAAACTGGGGAAAGCTTTTTGAGCAGATCAGATTTTAATTGTAGACCTTTTAGTCACTTCTGGGTCTTGTGGAATCACCACAGACACAACTGGTCTGTGAAAATTCTGGCCTGGGACTGAGTATTTCCCACAAACGGTGCCCCCTGCAGTTCTCTTTCCCTGACCAGTCTCATTGTGTGACACATGCTGATCAGAAGGCATATCAGCTCGTGCTGCACCACAATGCTACCCTGGTGGGTTAGCCTCCTGCCACCCTGGCATTCCAAATGTTTCCCATGGGGCAGGCCATGCCAAAGTCCCCAGCAAAGACTCACTAACCTCTGAGTGGTTCCTTGTCTTCTGTCCATCGTCTGTGGCTCCTCACTCCTATGCAGGTCCAGGAGAAGATTGCTAGTGGTTTTGCTGGCCTGAGAGATGGAATGGTGCACTCCAAAACACCCTTCTCCCCTGTATACTCCCAAGTAATTCACACAAAGGACACTGCTTCAGCTTTGCTGTCTCCTAATAGCTGCTCCATGTGCTGCAGCTTCTCCTTGCCTGTTAGATACCACGTTTGCCCCGGAAGCATCTGGGACTTGAAATGGCTGGAATGGTCCCTCCTCCTCTTCACCACTGCCTTTCATGCCGTCACAACCTCTGTGGATCTCTCCTCTTCTTCCCCTGAACTCCAGTGATTTCAAGATGGTAGTGTTTGTGTTTTAATAGTTTGTAAATTGATAGGTTGGGAGCAGGAGTGACACCGGGGATCATCTATTCCACCATCTCTATGATGTCACATTCCTAATTACATGCATTTTTAATAGCTAATTTTTCTGCAGTTTAGTTAACATCAAAGAGGGTAATTCAAATAATTACTCTTGGAAAAAATATATAAAATCTAATATCCTGTTCTTATTGTTAAATGAAATCTGTGAAGTATTTGTTTTAGTTTTCTGGTAAGAAATGATAGGATTTTGCAGAGTGATTCCTGTGATTTTCTTCTCAGGGAATTTCACAGGTGATTTGAAATCCTTTTTTAAATCTAGATAGTTAAGTTTAGAAGATAAAAAAAAAAAATCCAAATGTTGAAATGAAAGAGTCTAAATTGGAAAAAAACGTTTTAGGATATCAGTTCATGAGGTGAATTAGTAATTTGGATAAAGTCTAAGTTCAAGCAAAATTTATTAAAATTTCCCTGAAAGGGTAGCTAGATGATTAATAAACTAACTGTGATCTTGTGGTTGCCTACAGCTCTTCAAGACTGACTGTTAATTTTTAAATCAAAATTTTGATGTAAGTGGTATAACTTTATCCATATTATAAAAAGACTTGGAAAGTAGAAGAAAAGAAAAGAATTACTGTAACCCCACTATCTTGATACAATTGCTACTTTAATTTTGGTATTTTTACTTTATATTTTGTTCATGTGTATATTTTTTAAGTACTCCTAAATTCTAAAGTTAAATGTGATAATAAAACTCTTTGAAACATATAATCATCTTATGATTTCAGATATGCCCATTGAGTCCTGTAATGTTTAGTATCATTGTTTAGACACATAAAAAGACCAGAAGGATAACATTGGATTTCTCAATCTTTTAAATGTTCATATTTTTCCTATGAGTCCCTCAGTTATGCTGTGGCTGTAATCCAAAGAGTTATCCTGCTTTGCATTTTCCCACATGCTTTTTAGACAAGAAGTGCCAAAGTTTCAAACCCCAGACCAAGCTCATTATCATGAGCGAACTACCTTAGGATAGAACAGATTTAGGTAGAATGGATGGATATGAATGACGAGGTTAGAAAAGAAAAACTAGGAAAATACATGAGTACAGAAACAAGAATAGATTCAAAATTATGGTGGTGACAGTGAGAAAACATAGTATTGTTTCTACATCTAATAGTGCTATGAGTTGAATGTTTATGTCCCCTGAAGATTAGATGTTGATGCCAACAAACATGTTGGTATTTGGAGGTGAGGCCTTTGGGAAATAATTTGGTTTGGATGAGGTCATGAGGGTGGGGCCTCCATTATGGTATTAGTGTCCTTGTAAGAAAAGGAAGAGACCAATGCTTGCTCATTCTCCACCATGTGAGGATACAACAAGAAGGTGGCTATCTGAAAACCAGAAAGAGGGCTCTCACCAAGAACCCAACCATGCTGGCACCCTGATCTTGGACTTCTCAGCCTCCAGAACTTAGAAATAATGCCTGTTGTTTAAGCCACCCAGGCTATGGTATTTTGTTATAGTAGCCCAAATTGAGTAAGACAGTAATTGGTACCAAGAAATGGGGTATTGCTGTAATAAATACCTAAAAATATAGAAGTGGTTTTGGAACTGGGTAATAAATAGAGGCCGAAAAAGTTTTGAGGTGCATGCTTTAAAAAAAGCTGAGATTTCCTTGAAGGGATTGCTAACGCCAACTATGGTGAGCTCTCACAAAGAAGAGAGCTGGAGAGAAAGCCTCCATCTTCTTAGAGGACACATAAATAATTATGAACAGAATGTTGGTAGAAACATGGAAAGTAAAGGCCATTCTGATGAGGTTTCAGATGGCAATGAGAAATATGTTATTGGACAGTGGAGAAAAAGGGTGATACTTGTTACAGAGTGACAAGGAATTGGCTGAATTGTGTTTATGTTCTACTGTTTTATAGACGGTAGACTTGTGAACTGTGAAATTGAATATTTAGCTAAGGAGTTTCTAATAGAAGCAAAGTGTTAAAGGAGTGGCTAGGTTTCTCCTTACTGCTTATAGTAAAATGTGAGATGAGAAAAATGAATGGAAAGAATTGTTAAACAAAAAGGAACCAGAACTTAAAGATTTGAAAAATTCTTAGCCTGTCCATATTGCAAAAAATGAGAAAGCATGTTTGAAAGAGAATTCCAAGGGTGTAGCTGACTGACCATTCAATAAGGAGATTAGTGTGGATGTGACTATGGACCTAATCAGCCATCTCAACTGAAGCTGGGAATAGAGATGGAATTATACTAGCAGAAATATACCAGCTGGGCCTACTAACAGAAAACATGTGACGGAATGGCAGAAGGCTGTAAACATGTATAATCCTTCAAGAAAAGGGAAGAAGGACCCCACTGGTGATTCAGAGATCATGAGGGCTGCTACTCACTCCCACCACATGTCCAGGGGCAAGGCTGCCTCTACCTGTTTTTTTAAATTATTTTTTTTATTATTTTTTTCTTTTTAATTAATTTATTTACTTATTATCATTATTATTATTATTATTATTATTATTATTATTATTATTATTATTATTATTATTATTATTATTATTATTATTATTATTATTATTATTATTATTATTATTATTATTATTATTATTATTATTATTATTATTATTATTATTATTATTATTATTATTATTATTATTATTATTATTATTATTATTATTATTATTATTATTATTATTATTATTATTATTATTATTATTATTATTATTATTATTATTATTATTATTATTATTATTATTATTATTATTATTATTATTATTATTATTATTATTATTATTATTATTATTATTATTATTATTATTATTATTATTATTATTATTATTATTATTATTATTATTATTATTATTATTATTATTATTATTATTATTATTATTATTATTATTATTATTATTATTATTTTCATTCTAAGATGTTGGATGTTGTTGCAGATCACTTGGGGAGAGGGGGAGAGAGGAAAGGGAAAGAAAATAGGATGGGAAGAGGAGGAAGAAGGGAGGGTGGGTCATGGTCAAGGCCCATGGCACCCCTCTCATTCTGGCAGGGGAGCCCAGGGGGCTTCTGGCAGCAGCTTGGTGGTCATCACTGGGCTGGACGTGGATGTTGGGGACATGGCTGAGGCCTTTGGCCCTCACCGCCTTGGCTGGGAACCCAGGGGCACTTCCAGTGGTGACTCGGTGGTCATCACTGGGCTGGATGTGGATGCTGAGGCCTTCGGGCCCCAACTGCCCCAGCTTGAGAGCCCAGAGCACTTCTGCTGGTGGTTTGGTGGTCATTGCTGAGCTGGATGTGGACGTCGGCGGGGCGTGGCTGAGGTCCTTGGCCCCCCACTGCCTTGGCTCAGGTACCTAGGGTGCTTCCAGCAGCAGCCTGGTGGTCACCACTGAGGCCCTCAGCACCCTCCCCCCACCACTGCCCCTGCTCAGTAGCCCAGGCTGCTTCCAGTGACCACCTCAGTTTTAAAGGGCAGGACTGCCACCCAGCAAAGCCTCATGGGCAGTGCTCTGACTGAGAGCTGCTTGGACAGGGCTCCACCAAGTGGAAGGGGTGGGCCACCCCACCAAATCATGAGGGTGATATTGCCATCCCAGTGCATCTGGAAGGTGAGGCCATAACCCTAGTAGGACTGGAAAGCAGACATTGAACCAGGGAAGATTATTCTCAAGCCTTAAGATCTAATGGTATTTGCCTTGATAGGTTTTGGACTTGCTTGGGACCCTATTACCACTTTCTTTTTTCTGATTTCTCCCTTTTAGAATGGGAATGTCTATCCTATGCCTGTCCCACCATTGTACATGTACTTCAAAAAGTTCATGGAAAATGAGACCCCTCATTTTGTAAGAACATAACTTACCTGGTTTCACAGGTTCAAAGCTGGAGAGGAATTTTTCTTCAGGATGAATAATTCCTTGTGTTTTATCTGTGTTTGATTTAATTTAGATGGGACTTTGGACTTTAGAGTTGATACTGGAATGTGTTAAGAAATTTGGGGATGTTGGGATAGAATGAGAATGACATGAATTTTGGGGGGCCAGTGGTGGAATGTTATGGACTGAATGTGCCTCCCCAAAACTCATAGGTTGAAGCCCTAATTCCCAATGTGATGGTATTAGGAGATAGGGCCTTTAGGGTATGATTAGGCTTAGATGAGGTCATGAGGTTGGAGCCCCTATGATGTGATTAGTGTTCCTCTCAGAGGAGAAAGAGACACCGGAGCTTTCTCTCTCCCTTATGTGAGAACACAGTGAGAAGACAACCACCTGAAAGCCAGGAACAGGGCTCTCACCAAATCTGCCAGCACCTTGATCTTTGACTTTTCAGCCTCCAGAACTGTGAGAAATAAATGTCTGTTGTTTAAGCCACCTAGTCTGCAGTGTTTGTTATAGCAGACAGTTTGCAGGTGATTTCTCCCGTCCCAAAGGTTGTTGCCTTTTTATTCTGTCAATTGTATGCTCTGATGCACAAAAACTTCTAAGTTTGGTGTAGTCTCACTTGTTTATTTTTGCTTTTGTTGTGTGTGCTGTCACTGTCACATCCAAGAAATAATTGCAAAGTCCATTGTCCTGAAGATTTTCCCCCCATGTTTTTTCCTAAGAGTTTTTTTGTTTTGGTTCTTAAATCTAGATCTTTAATCCATTTTGAGTTAATTTTTGTACATGGTATAAGAATCCAATTTCATTCTTTTGCATGTGGATATCCAGTTTTCTAGACACTATTTGTTGAATAGACTGTCCTTTCCCCATTAAGGGGTTTTGGCACTCTTGTCAAAGATCATTTGACCATAAATGTGAGGGTTTTTTTCTGGACTCTCTGTTCTGTTCCATTGTTCTAAATTTTCCATTGATTTTCCTTTATGCCAATACCACATTGTTTTGATTACTGTGGCTTTGTAATATATTTTGAAATCAGGACATGTGAGTCCTCCAACTTTGTGCTCTTTCAAAATTGTTTTGTCCATTTGGGGTCCTTTGAGATGCCATGTGAATTTTAGGATTTATTTTTCTATTTTTACAAAAAGTAGCTTTGGGGATTTTGATAGTGATTGCACTGAGTCTAGATTGCTTTGGGTAGTATGGACATCTTAACTATATGAAGTCTTTCAATCCATGAACATAGGATAGGATGTCTTTCCATTTATGTCTTTAACTTCTTCCAGCAGTGTTTTGTAATTTTCAGCATCAAAGTCACTTCCTTGGTCAGATTTATTCTTAAGTATTTTATTCCTTTTTTATGATGTTAATGGAATTACTTTCTTAATTTCTCTTTCAGATTTTTCGTTGTTAGTTTATAGAAACGCAGTTGATTTTTGTGTGTTGATTTTGTATCCTGCAACTTTGCTGAATTCATTTATTAGTTGTAGCAGTTTTTTGTGTGGAATCTTCAGGGTTTTCTACATATAAGATTATGTCATCTGGGAACAGAGATAATTTTACTTCCTCCTTTCCAATTTAGATGCCTTTTCTTTCTTTTTCTTACCCAAAAGCTCTGGCTAGAACTTCCAGCACAATGTTGAATAGAAGTGGCAAAGAGGGACATCCTTGCCTTGTTCCTTATCTTAGAGAAAAAGCTTTCAGTCTTTTACCACTGAATGTGATCTTCACTGTGGGTTTTTTATATATGGCCTTTTTTATGTTCAGGTAGACTACTACTTTTTTTTTTTTTGGCTTTGTAAATCAATATTTTTTTATTTTGACTTACACATTGTAATTGTACATACTTATGGAGTGCAGTCTGGTATTCTGATATATATGTGTTGTATAATAATTGTGTCAGGGTAGTTAATGTATCAGTCACCTCATGCATTTACCATTTCTGTGTGGTGAAAATATTCAAAAGCCTCTCCTCTAGCTACTATGTAATATACAAAACTTAACTGTTAACTGTAGTCACCCTACTGTGCAATAGAATATCAGAACTTATTACTTCTATTCCTAGTTTGTTGAGGGTTTTTTTTATCAGGAAAGGGTGTTGAATTTGTCAAATGTCTTTTCTATATCAGTTGAGGTAATCATGTGGTCATTTTAACTTTTAAGCATAATTTTATTGAAGTATAATATACACAGAGAAGTACATACATAATCATTTATGTGATGTGCAAGAGGGAAAATAATACATTCCCATTTTATAATTCTCTGTACAGTAGTCCCTCTCATTCACAGTTTTGCTATCTGCAGTTTCAGTTACCCACGGTCTGAAAATATTAAATGGAAAATTCCAGAAATAAACAAGTCATAAATTTTAGATTGTAGAACATTCTGAGTAGTGTGATGATTGCTGGGACGTGAGTCATCCCTTTGTCCAGCATGTCTACACTGTCTGTGCTACCTGCCCATCAGTCACTTAGTAGCTGTCTTGTGTATCAGGTAGACTGTTGTGGTATCACAGTGCTTCTGTTCAAGTAACCCTTATTTTACTTAATAATGGCCCTGAAACACAAGAGTAGTGATGCTGGCAATTCGGATAGGCCAAGAAGAAGCCATAAAGTGCTTCCTTTAAGTAAAAGGTGAAAGTTCTCACTTTCATAACGAAAGAAAAAAAATCATATCCTGAAGTTGCTAAGGTCTACAGTAAGAATGAATCTTTTATCCCTGAAATTGTGAAGAAGAAAAAAGAAATTTGTGCTAGTTTTGCTGTTGCACCTCAGACTATAAAAGTTATAGCCACAGTGGAGTGATACATGCAGAGTTAAGATGGGAAAGGCATTAAACTTTCGGGTAGAAGACATGAACAGAAATGTGTTCCAATTGATGGCAGTCAGGTTTGGTACAGTCCAAGGTTTCAGGCACCCCCTGGTGGTCTAGGGACATATCTCCCAAGGATGAGGGGGGATGATATATATTACATAATGTATATTGCATGGTGTGAAATTATTTGATTCGATTTAAAGTACTCAGTGGTTTTACTGGACTTTTAGTAATTTAGCAATATAGATTATGCCACAAGTTATATTTTCCCTTATATATAAACACATAATGTTTTAATGACATGCATTTTTATGAGACAGTTAAGTAATATAAAATGTTCCATACTGTAGTCTTAAGTATAAAATCTTGAAGTAGATACCTATGTTGAATGTTTTTTAAAATCTTATAAGTTTTTATATATGTAAATGGGAAATAGTTTTTAAGTTAAATAAACTTGTGTAAGAGTTTCAGCAGAGATTCAAGATTTTAAAATAAACATGAATTTAATCTCTTATAAAAGTTAAACATCTTGACACTTAATTACTGAACTGTAGTATGTGGCAAGCATCCAAAAATGTTTATTTTACCTTTTAGTATACAATAAAACTTATGACTGTTTAATTTGCTTATCTTGAACTGTAATATGCTGACTTTTTTTGGTTGACGTTGTATATAGATGGTAGACTAATATTGCTTACATCAAGTCTTTTACTTTTTATATGTGATACTATATCTACGCTTAAATATTTCTAAATGTGTGTTTTGGTTTATTGTAAAGTAGGTATCATTTAAAAAAGAATAGTAAAACCAAAATGAAGGAGTAATTTAAGAACTTAAAACTTAAAAGTTTTTTTCCTAGTCCTGAGCAAAGCTTTCTACCATTTTACTTTGTCTGAGGAATCAGTGAAAAATCATAGTTCTTCTGTGTAGTTCCTAGAGACAGGGTGATGAGGAGGATTGAGTCTTTGTGATCACTTTCTCTTCTCATAACAAAGTATCAGTGGTAGAGTTTCCTCACTCAAGTCATTGTATTTTAGTGCCTATCCCCGTGTTTAAATTAAGTAGTGGTGGTTAAATTAAATAAATATTATATAGAGATGGGAGAGGGGGAAAGACAGACATACATGAAATTTAAATAGAGGCTACTTTAATATGTCTTAGTTTACTGACTACTTTGATAGACAGTTGACTAGGTTGTAAGAAATATATTTCCTTAAATGGTCTGTTGACTGAAAAAAAGTAGTCAACAGAGCTGTAGAATTTTCTTTGACAATAATATCTCTGTAAGCTAAAGAATGAGACAGATCTTGAATGTATTACATTTTAATGTATTTTAAAGATATACACACAAATGGCTATATATTTTTGTCTTTCAGAGTTGGAGGGTTATCCAGTATATTAATGTCTTATTGATAATGGCAGAACATCCACCACTACTGGACACAACTCAGATTTTAAGTAGTGATATTTCTCTTCTATCTGCTCCTATTGTAAGTGCAGATGGAACACAACAGGTAAGGAAACTGAAATGTTTAATTCCTTATGTCTAGTATACATATGTTTCTTTCAGAAGAATGAAAAATTTGAAAGTTAAACTTCACAATAGTGGATTCCTATTAATTCATGTTTTAAACTCCAGTTCATAATGTTGTTCAGGTTTTATAAGAGGATAAAATGAGACTTTTTTTGAAGTTTCTTCTAAAATGTCTTGCTAATTAATGGTCATGTTTATTTTGTGTATATTTAGTTGCCACTAAAGTTGTTTTTGTTTTCTTTTAGACAAACAATGTACTAGTCTCTGAGTGTTTTTTTTTAAACTAAATTTAACCAGATATTTTAATGACTGTTATAAATGATTACTTTGTCATTGTGAAATTATGGCTTAATTATGCAATTAAATGACTGCCTACCTTATATAATAATAAAACTTTATCTGTTTCTTCCCACTGTCCTCTTCTCACCAAACCCCTCCCCCACTTCCAAAAGCAAATACAGAATTCCTGAAAAGCTGATATGTTTTTCCCCAACCCAGGGCTTTAAAAATGTAGTTCTGTGGTTGCACTGACTCTTCATTTCCCCAGTAATCATGAAGGGATGGGAATAATGGATTTTCATAAGTTCCTATTACGTGCTAGGCAATTCTCACAA
Source organism: Galeopterus variegatus (assembly GCF_000696425.1). NCBI lineage: Eukaryota > Metazoa > Chordata > Mammalia > Dermoptera > Cynocephalidae > Galeopterus > Galeopterus variegatus. The sequence goes on from NW_007731193.1 coordinate 96,358, forward strand.
CTACCCTATATGGTGGATATTTTAACATAATATGTTTAAATATGTTTAAGAAACAAAGACTAAAGACATAACAAATGATAATGAGAAGGAGAAGGAACAGTTTGGGTGCTCGTTATGTAACAAACATTGTGCTGAGAACTTTATGATCTCATTTAATTCTTTCAACAATCTTAGCAGGTTGTTATTGTACAGGACACCTGTCCTTATTGTACAGGTGAAACAAATTGAGTTTCAGAGAGGCTAAATAACTTGCTCAAGATCAAACAAAACTTGTGCTCCTAACCATTACTCATACTGCCCCCTTGAGAAACTAAAAGAAAAAGTTTTATTGTTACTTTACAAACTTAGCATCTATAGTGTACGATTATGATTTGCATGTAAGATAAGGGGCTACTTTGTTAACTTTTCTGTTGAAAAATCAGTAGGAATTAGCTTGGGTTCTAAATTTTTCTGTTTTGTGTAAACATGGCATAAAAAAGTGTTGTGTCCTACTTTGAATTCTCACATGTGCTCAAATAGCTTTTAGCAGCAACTTCATTTCACTAACTTGCTTTTCATGGTCAAATTTGAGTCTGTTAAGATTTTTTTCCCTACAGAAATAATAGATGTGGCAGGTATTCATTTACTTTATGAGTCTCTCAGAGTGTCTTTAGTTGTTTGTTGCTCAGGCCAGCCACTGGTTTCAAGTTGTTGATAGTCTAATTCATAAAAGAATCTAGTAAGCAGTTAGTACAGTACATTGATGTAGTTGATATAGTTGTATGTTCTTTTAAGGGGAAGACAGCAGGCTGAAACAACACCATGATGCCCTCTCAAGACTTATTTCTCTCCTTCCCCTGAAAGATTCCGTTGGTGGAGTTTTCTTGAAATCTTGAGGATTCTATAGCTGTCAAGTAGCTGTGGTGGTGTAGATGGATATAGAGAAAGGATCTAGGAATAGAAGAACCTACCCACTAGAGCAAGATTTAAAGGATCAGGTGGGGTCAGTAGGTCTAGAAGACAGGTTTTTTGGTAGAGTAAAAAAACAGGTTTCTAACTAGCAGAGTACCATGTAGTTTGATAGGGAGAAAGCTGAAGATGAGTGGAAAGATTTGAGTCTGATTTGGGTGACCTAAGGCAAGTTATTTACCTTCTCTGAGTATGTTTGCTTTTCCATAAAATGGAGGTAATATCTTCTTAGAGTAGTTATAGCTGTGAAGGTGAAATGAGTCTGAAAGAGTTCAGTAAATGTTTGCTGAATCTGAATTGAAACACTCAATAAATGTTTAAAATTCTGAAGACACTGTAGATACGCCAGTCGGAGTTTAAATCAATAGAGATAGTTATATTATATCAGTGGATCAGAAAACTAGGAAAATGGTTATGGAGTGTGAATGCTAAGGTGTAAATCTAAGAGAGTAGACCGATAGCTGTAGTACAATGTAAGGAACTATTTAAATCAATAGAGATAGTTATATTATATCAGTGGATCAGAAAACTAGGAAAATGGTTATGGAGGGTGAATGCTAAGGTGTAAATCTAAGAGAGTAGACCGATAGCTGTAGTACAATGTAAGGAACTAAACAAAAATAGTTAACAGAGGTGGGAGGACGATAAAGTTGACAGCAGAACATTTCTTTGTCTTAGTTTAAGAATTTATTGGTAAGCCAAGTAAGAGCTTGTCTATGGAGATAGGACACCACCTGATTGGTGCCTGGAGTAAAGCCACAACGAGAAGATAGTTTCTGACAATGGTAAGTGTTGTGCACAAGCATGGTGTTAAAAATTCAGTATAACAGATATTTTGTCCCTTGTCTTGACTTTCTTGGGCATATTATACTATATGGGATGATTTCTGTTCCACCTTTTGAATCAAGTAAATTTTCTTATAGTTAGCTATTAAGATTACTATCTCCTCATTAATATTTTCTGGATTTATACAGCAAGCGTAGTTGCTACCGTATCATATTATACACAGTGGGTCTTTTAGCTTATGAATTATACTAGAGGGACTCCCTCTGGACATCACTACTAGTGTTGCTTTTAGGGAAGCTGTATTAGACATTTACTCATTTTGGCCGGCAGCATCTGAAACCTTTTTTGTGTTTATGAAATCCCCAATCCCTCCCCTTTCTTCGTTAGTAGACTTTTTAGAACAGTTTTAGGTTTACAAGAAAAATTTAAGCGGAGAGTTCTCAATACCGCCTCTTCTGCACAGTTTCCCTAACATCTGATATTAGTGTGATACATTTGTTACAAATAATGAACTAATATTGATTCATTATTAAGCAAGGTTCATAGTTTATATTAGGCTTCATCTTGGTGTTGACAGTTCTGTGGGTTTTGACAATTGCGTAATGTCATGTATCACCATTATAGTATCATATAAAATAGTTTTACCCTTCTAAAAATCCACTGTGCTTTACCTATACATCCTTCCTTTACTCTCCCTGAACTCTTGGCACCTACTGATCTTTTTACTGTCTCTCTGTAGTGTTATCTTTTCCAAAATTCCATATAGTTGAATTCATACCCTTTTAGACTGGCTTCTCTCACTTAGCAATATGGTCTAGACAGTTTCTTTCCATGGCTTAATAGCTCATTTCATTTTTTTTTTCCCCCCTCGGGAGCTGGCTGGTACAGTGATTGAACCTTGGACCTTGGTGTTATCGGTACCACACTGTAACCAACTGAACTAACTACTCAGCCCTCCTTTCTTTTTTATTATTGAGTTGTACTCCATTATATGTATGTACCAGTTTGTTTATCAGTTCATCTATCAAAGGACACCTTGGTTACTTCCACTTTTTGGCAATTATAAATAAAACTACTTTAAACATTTATGTGCAGATTTTTGGGTGGACATAAGTTTCAACTCATGGATAAATACCTAGGAGCATGATTGCTGGATCGTTTGGTAAGACTGTTTATAAGATACTACCACGCTTCCTTCCAAAGTGGCTGTACCCTTTTGCATTCTCAATCGTGCCTGATTTGAGATCATATCCTTTCCTGGTAGAGAAGTAGAGCATATACGAGCGCTTGTGATATCTCATTAGAACCTCCAAATCAGCGTTAGGGAATATGAGCTTCAAGCACAAGTGGAATGCCCAGCTGTATTCACCACTGCCACCATCAAAAGAAAAGTTAAGACATTTTGGTTTCTTGTTTAGTTCAGTGCTTTCCTAATTTAACTTTACCTTCTCTAATTTTTACTCATTGACTTTCCAAAAGGGTTGAATGCATTTAAACTTCTGGTTAAGATCTTTAAAAACTCAGCCTGCCTATCAACCTTTTTTATCAGAATTGTCTCCATTTCACTAGTCTTTTTTTATTACTTTTTTGTAACTTACCTTGTCTCATTTGTACCCATGGGGTTTTAATTTATTGAGGTGACTTGGAGATGATACAGAGAAGCCAATGCCATTGAAAGAAGATTTTTATTACTTACATTTTCCAAAGAAGGAGGCACACTACGCTGTGCAGGCAGAGTCACCAGGGGAGCATCAGGTTTTGGTCAGGAGGCAGAAGCAAGAACAAGGAGAAAGCCTAGGCCAAAGCTTTTACTGGTGTTCTCACAGGAATGGCAAAGCAGGGCAGAGTAAAAAATTTAGGATTGGCTAGTTTTAATAATTCCAATGGGCTTTGGATTGTAGGGTTGGTCTCTAGTTGCCCAATATTAGGCCTGGGGATGATTTAGATCAGGGGAAATATTGGCTTGATTCATGAGAATTAGATAAGGTGGTTGGTGCTGTAGACTTGGGGTTAGTTGGTTTGCATATGAGATTTGTGCTTCTGGCCAAGCCCTTTGTTATCTGTAAGAATTACCTATTCTTATGAGGGGCAGTCTTTCTCTGGCCAGTGAGGCCACAAATGTCAGAGCATCCAGAATACAGAAAATGTGAGTGAGAACATGCAGTATCTATGTTTCTGTGCCTGGCTTATTTCACTTAACATAATATCCTCTAGGCTCATTTATGTTACCACAAGTGACAGCATTTCAGTTCTTTTTATGGCTGAATAATTCATTGTAGAAATATTTTCTTTATGCATTCACCTGTTGGTGGGCACTTGGGTTGAGTCCGTTTCTTGGTTGGCTATTGTGAATAGTGCTGCAATAAACATGGGAGTGCAGATATCCCTTCAACATACTGATTTCCTTTCCTTTGGATATGTACCCAGTAGTGGGATTGCTGAATCATATGGTAGCTCTAATTGTAGTTTTTTGAGGAAGCTTTATACTATTTTCACATTGTATCCCATAAATATGTACAATTATTATGTGTCAATTAAAAATAATAATAAAATAAATTTTAAAAAAGAATACAGAAAATATGGTTAATATAATTGGCCCTGTGATGAATGTATGCCAAACAGAACATGCCCTCAGCTTACTGTTTTTAAAAATTGTTTTAAATTGTGAACTATAACATATTTTTAGAGAAGTACATAAAATAAGTATATAGCATTACATATGATTATAAAGCGCAAATCTTGTAACTATCAATCAAACTAAGAGACAGAATAGTGCCGATACTCTAGAAATCCCCCGTGTATTCCTCTCACATCACCCTCTGTCTTTGGAGGTTACCACTATCCAGAGTTTTATAGTAATTGCTTCATGACTTTTCCTTATAGTTTTATCTATATACTTTACTAAGCAATAATAGTGATTTTTGCCTATTCCTTATCTTTACATAAACTAAACTTCACTGTAACTATTCTTTATGAATAGTTACTATTCATAACCATTCTTTATGACTTGCTATATTATTTAATATTGTTTTTGTTTCAATTAAGGATGAATACTTATTGTTGTATGCATCTGAAATTTGTTCTTTTTCATTGCTCTATAGGATTCCATGTATGAATATGCCACAATATATTCATTTGTCTGTTTTATTCTTGATAGACATCTGGGTGGTTTCTAATTTGGGATTATTATAAACAATGCTTTTTTTTTTTTTTTTATCAAGCTGTTACTATGTATCTGGCCACAAACCCTTTGTCAGTCATAGATATGGTGAATATTTTCTCTTATTCTGGTTGTCTTTTCTCTCTCTTTGGTGTCTTTTGATAAAGTCATTAATTTTGATGTGGCCAGATTTACCAATTCTTTCCTTCTAGGGTTAGTGTGGTTTCTTATTTAAGAAATTACCTATGCTGAGGCAATGAAAATATTTTCTACACTATCTTCTAAAAACTATAGTTTTGCTTTAATTTTTGAAATTTTATTCTAAAATCCACTGGGATTGAGTTGTATCAAGTATGGGTCAAATTTGATTATTTTTCTCTCTATATATATATACACACCCAGCACCATATTTTGAAAACACTGTCATTTTCCTATTGTTCTGTAGTGATACTTTTATCATAAATTAAGCAACTTTTATTGTGGGGTTGTTTCTGGATTCTTAATTCTGTTCCATTGGTCTGTTTGATTATCCTTGTGCCAAGAATACACCAAGACTTAAAGTCTGGTAGAATTCACTTATAAGTACACATACACACACACATATGCACACATGACCTGCTGAGATTTTGATTTTGATTGCCTTGAATCTGTAGATCAATTTAGGGGAGAATTAAAATTTTTATAATATTTAGTCTCTCAATTCTTGAAGTCAGTATATTCATCCATTTATTTAGGTCTTGGGCTGGTTAGTCCAGTTGGTTAGAGTGCAGTGCTGATAAAATCAGGGTCAAGGGTTCACATCCCCTTCCCAGCCAGCCACCAAAAAAAAAAGTATGTCTTTAATGTCAGAATGAAGTTTCATAATTTTTCACATAAAGGTTTTGAGCATCTTTTTTTTTAGAGGTAATTTGTCGTGTTTTCTTTTTATTGAAACATAATTGATTGTACATGTCTCTGGAGTACAGAGTTGCATATCAGTACCTATGTGCAATATGTGATGCTTAAATCAGGATAATCAGCATATTAAATATTATACAGTGTAATCATTTTTTGCAGCCCTGTACTAATTCCTCCCTTACCTTTCTCCCCCTCCCCCTTTCCCAACTCTGATAACCTCTAGTTCTGTTCTCTCCTTTTGAAAGTTTAGTGTATTATTGTGATTATTGTATCTTTCTTTCATTTTTCATTTGGTTTTTTTTGTTTGTTTGTTTTTTAGCTCCCACTTATGAGCGAGGACATGTGGTGTTTTTCTTTTGATATCTTCTCTCAGATTTATTCTTGGGCACTTGATTTTTATATACTATTATAAACTGTGAGTGTGTGTGGAATTTCATTTTCTGTTGCTGGTAAATAGAAATACAGTTTATTTTTGTGTATTGATTTAATGTCCAGCAACCTTGCTAAAACTCTTAGGCATTCTGAGACTCATTCTTAGTCTCAAAGAGGCTCAGAAAACAGTCTTAAAGTTTTCACCGTATTGTCGTTAAGTATGATGTTTATCGTAGATGTTTATAGATACTCTTCAAAGGATTGAAGTTCCCTTCTTTTCCTTGTGTACTAAGAATTTTTTACTCTAAGTGGGTGTCAAAAAAGTTTCATTTTCTGCATCTCTTGAGATAAGCATAGAATATTTCTCCTTTAAATTTTAATATGGTAATTTACATTGATTTTCAAATGTTTAACTGCTACTGTATTTCTGGAACAAACCTAACTTGATTGTGATACAAGTTATCAATTTTTATATATTGCTACATTTGGGAGTGGTAATATTTTTGCTAGGATTTTTATTTTTTGTCTACATTCATGAATGAGATTGGCCTATAATTTGGCTTTTTCCTAATATCCTGGGTTTTGATATCAAAGATATGCTAGCTACATAACATAAACTGGGGAGTATTCCCTTTTGCCCCTATTCTCTGGTTAATTTTGTCTAAACTTAAGTTGTTTCTTCATCAACTGTTTGGTAGAACTTGTTCAGTGAAACCTTCTGGGCCTGGAGTTTCTTTGACTTAAGTATGGAAATGATAGAGTAAATCAAGCTCATGCCATTAATACTTTTGTGTTGAATTTGGGAATAAATTTTGCTATTACTGTGATAATCTGTGTGTATTTGGTATTTAAGCAGTATGAAAATGATTAAGAAAATTTGAATTTATTATATGTTTAATAAGAACTATTTAAGTATTTATTGTTATGGTCAGGCATTTGAAGCATTTAAGAAAATACATTAATCTTATTAATGCAGATTAAAATGTTTAAGGAGAACAAAGCTGGGAAGAGAAAATATTGTAATAATAGATGAAAAAACAGAAACCCGAATTAAGGTCATATTGATACACAATTTGAGAAATATCAAGGAGACAGAATTGGTGAACAATTCATAGAATAAAACTGAGAGGATAAAAATTTCCCCATGCTTTTTCTTTGAATATTTGGGTGGCTGGCAAGGCCATTCACTAAGATAAGTCTTATCAGTCAGGATAGGCAAGATTATTTTATGGTAGCAAACAAGCTCTTAATCTCAATAGTTTACCAAAAGGTTTATTGCTCATATTGCATGTCCTTCACAGGTTAGTCCTAGCTGTGCACCACATAATCTTCACTTGAGACCCAGCCAGTTTATAGAATGTTGCTGGTATCATGGTGAACTACATGCTGACCTCTATTCTCATTTTATTGGCCAACACGAGACACATGCCAAATCTGGCATCACTGGAGTGGGAATAATCTTATCCTAGGGAGAGACAGCAAATATTTTGGAAAAAATAACAAGAGTGTTCTACAGTAAGGAAAACAAATAGCAAGTTTGTGGTTTGAGGGAGTATGATTTTGAGGGTATTTGGGGATGTGTAAGTAGACATAATAAAAATAATAGCAGCTACCATTTGAGCCCTTACCATGCATCAGATACTGAATCAAGCCCTTGTTGATCTAAGTTTTTTGTTTTTTTTTTTTTTTTTTTTTCTTTTTGTCTTTTTTCGTGCCCGGCAATGGATCGCAACTCTCAGTGTCGCGCCCGTACCGGACCGGGACCAGCCACGGGATCGCAACCCTCGGTGTTGCTCCCGCCCCTCACTCAGCCAGTGAGCAGCCGGTCTGTATGTGGGATCCGAACCCTCGGCGGGAGCGCCACCGCGCTTCCCAAGCGGCGCACTATAGCAGTGCGCCACCGGGCCAGCCCAAGCCCTTGTTGATCTAAAAGAAACGGAGGCCGAACATAAAAAGCATAGGATTTATTGAGCCAATATGACAGTTACAACTGGGGACATGCATAGGTACAGTTGCCCTGAGAAATGCATTCCGATGAGAGCCATGAGAGCTTAGCATTTTGTGATCACAAGAAGGGGAAAGAATCAAAGGAGAGAGAGAGGGGACAGCCCTACCTTAGCATTACATCAATTTTTCTATTGGTTGTACATCACATACAGGGTTGGGATTGTTACTATGTAACATCCCACATTCAGGGATCTGGTGCAAGGGTTACAGAAGCATTCTAGGTTGTTTTATGACTTTATGATGCCATCACATCTGCTTCTAAGTAAAAATGGTCTTATGATAACGTTTTCTAGGACATGCAGACATGACTACTGATTTATCCCAGATTTCCCAAGGCACTACAATTTAGTTGACTTGGTCAGAGCAGATTTTTTTGTTGTTGCTTTTATCACCCTTTACATGCATTGTTTCATTTAATCTTCATAACAGTCCTAAGAAGTGGCTTTATTATTTCCATTTTATAGTAACTAAGAACTAGAAAGGTGTTGTTACTTATTACTAGGTTAAGTAATAGCTTCTGAAAGGCAAAAACCATGATTCAAAGCTAAATATATAGGATTCCTATTTATATATCATGGTCTTAATCACTATAAAAATAGCTAAATTAATGGATTAGATTCAGGAAAAAGTTCTGATTTGAACCAGAGGTAAAGAAATTATCAGAAATATTAGGGGTAGTGAAGATACAAAATGAATGAGATTATTTATTCTAAGAGAATTTTGATTGGTGGGAGGGGGAATATTAGTAATTTTTCATATAGCACCCTAGAGAATAGGCCTATGATGCCAATGTGAAACTAGGTTTATACTGTACCTTTGGGGCTTTTCAAAGCCCCCTATGGACATCTTATTCCCTAGCTTTTCTTTTCAAGGTTTTTAGTCAACTTCTTGTTTTCCCAATTGTTACCATCACCATAGGCAACCATGATGATATTAACCAACTGCCACTGATGGTTTTAGATATACTCCCCAAGGAGAAAGCTGTTTGCAGTAAGGGAGCTCTAAGTCAAGTCATATAAAAATAGGCCATTTGACTGGGGGTTTCTAGGAAACTGCCAGATAGGTCAGATAATGAAAATTCTCTGAAGATACGTCTTTTGTGGAGCCCCAAACCCATTCTGTTCCCTCCAGTGGCTGCTAGTCTGCTGATTTTCACTGCTACTGTGATTTTGAAGCTGTTGATTTTCAATGCTACCATAAAGCCAGGGAGAAGGAAAAGAGAATAAAGCTAATTAAAATGGTACAAAGCTCACTCACTGTCCATACCAGGATTCAGCCTTGAACAGATTATTGCAAGCCTTTGGTTAATTTTCCAGAGTTCTGGGAAAAAGTTGGTTTTGACAATTTTTCCCTGTGTTCTCATTGCTCTTATGGAAGTGTGGATTATTAAAGGTTCATACTCCACCATTCCCAGTGACATCATCTAAAATCGTTTTTTAAATGGAATAAAAATGCAAAATGATCAGAGAGTGGGTCTTATTCTGTATGGAATATAAACATTTTTCTAATGTCATTTTAGAATTTTTTATTGACATCTAAACTTTGGAAAACAAAGTGTTTATTATTTACCAATATGTGTGATGTAATCAATTTCCACATTACATAAATAGGTGACTGTATGTATAAAATGAAACTATATTCAAAGCCTGATGGGTGAATAATTCTAAAAAGAAGGTAGTTTTTAATCTGACTCAGATCTTTACTTCAGAAATGTGGAATAAGTAAACCACTTCACAGGTCACTAAATGTCCTTACTTTGGAGTCTTCATCATTTTTGTTGATATGCGATAAGCTTTCATGTTAGCCAGCTCTTTGGTTGGACACTTGATCGAGAATTGTCTTAAAAATATACAGAGCCTTTTTGTCTAGAGGAAACTAGAAACAAGCCAAAAAGGCAGAACAAGGGAAAGTAAAGGTGCTTTTCATTTTCTACATCACCTAAAATAAATCCTAAAAGGTTTGTTTCTGAGATTACCTTTTACATAATGCTAATTTGGATTATAATTTATCTCTATGGAAGTTGTGTTTGGTTTAACTGGAAATAAGAAGGAAAAGTTTCACTAATAGCCAAAAATCAGATATAAAAACTTTTAAAAGTGATCACATTTTTAAGTTTGAAAGTTATAAATTTATAAAAATATTCATTTTAAAACCTGAGTTTTTACACCAACCTATAAACATTTAGTAATGGTAGGAGTGAGATTACTTAGACTCTAAAATAATAGCTCACACCTTTAAGACAGTAATTTTGTGCTCCAGAATTCTGATCCTGACCTTTAATCGTAGATTTCACAGCCCAAATTGGTCTTCTTTTAACTGCTCTGTAGCTCTTCCTGGCAAATAAAATAGCTGTTTGCTGAATTCATCATTCTAAGAAGCTTTTGTAAAGGCTAAAATTTAAACTTTAAACCAGTCTCCTCCCCTTACCGATTAGAGTTGGTTCCTCCTACACACCTACATCATGTCACTTGATATTTCATGAGAAAATTAAATACTTTAAAAAAATTCTACTATTATTTATTAACTTTTCCTTAGATATACAAAGCCTCCTATGCTAGGTTCAGATCTGAAAATCTGCTTATATTATCACATTTTTATAAGCATATTTTTAAAATTAACTTTATGATAAAGATTCAGCTATGCTGCTCTGAAAAAAAATTAACCTCATGTATTCAGGTACTATCTATGTATAAAATATTACACTGGACCTTGTTTTAAAACATAATAAAATCAGACTTACGAGTTGGGTGTAAATTTTAAGGTAGTCTAAAGGTGTCTAAAAACAAATCTAAAGCTTTTTTAGAAAAATCTTCCTTAAAAAATCAGTAAGGAACAAAGTTCCAAAGAATATAAACTAGAATTTATTTTATATTTGGCAGAAAACAATAAAATAGTATTCTTATTGAATGACAGGAACCAATACCATTTCATTTGTTCATTGTTAAAATATATATTGCCAAGAAAATAAAACTTGGCAAACAATTTTAAGTGTTTAATTGACAAATTATTTTGTTTGAAAAGTGAACAGCAAAATATTTTCATGTAGTTCATGCTCATTTTACAAAATTATAATTAAAATATTAAATATTTTAAGGGCTGGCTGGTTACCAGCTTAGTTGGTTAGAGTGCAGCCTTATAACACCGAGGTCACAAGTTTGGATCCCTGTAGTGGCTATAGCCACCCCCCCCCCAAAAAAAAAAAGTTAATTGTTAAAATCTCAGGATGTTGTGACACCAAAGGTCAAGGGTTCGGATCCCTTTACCAGCCAGCCACAAAATATATATATATATAATATTTTATAGCACTTTAATAAAATATATTTTTTAAAACTGTTATAGAAGACAGAATCATCAAACTCTAATAGGAACATCTTAAAGAAATGAAACATAATGTTCATGGAATTGTGATGGATTCTTGTCTAAAAAGCATTGATGATCTATAGTTAACTCTTACATGTTTCAAAGGGAATAATTCTTAACTCTCTGGTTAAGTGACTATCGTCAGTCAACTCCTGTGCCCTAGAATCCTGTAGAAATTGTTGACTTTTAAGAAATATGGTTTGGGCTAAAGTGAGGAGGAAATAGAGTAATTTGTAAATTACTCTTTATTTAATTACTTTATTTAATTACTATTAAATAAGTAGATGTTTACTAAATAAATATAATATACTTATTTACTAAATAAATAGTAGTTTATTTAATTACTATTTATTAAATAGCAAATGCATTTCCCTATTTATTTAGTGCTGTTTACAAATTACAAATTAACTTTCAATGAAAAATTATCCCCAGAGATCTGAAAATTCTATAAAGTGAATCTTATTATAAACTTTATAATAAGAAATGTTCAATGAAAAGGAGGCTTCTTACAAAGATGATTTTTCTCATGACTTTTTGGTGGGTTCTTAGATTAATATAAAGCAAGTGGGGGTTTTTTTGTTTGTTTTCTCAAAATGGTACACATATTTGTAGAAATAGAGGTTGAATTCTGCTTCTTCAACTCATAACATTCCCCTTTCATTAATAAACTGTGGTGATTATATATCTTTTTACCATCAGGTAGAATTTCAGTATTAAGATTCCTGAGATGCTGCATTTGTATGATTTTTCAAAAAAGAACATTTTGAAAATAGGGCAAACATGCGCACACATATAAACACACAACAGAAAAATATATAAGTGATTGGGCCGGCCCGGTGGCGAACTCGGTAGAGTGCGGCGCTTGGGAGCGCGGCGGCGCTCCCGCCGAGGGTTCGGATCCCATATAGAGACCGGTCCGCTCACTGGTTGAGCGCGGTGCAGGCATGACACCGAGGGTTGCGATCCCGTTACCGGTCACGAAAAAAGACAAAAAGGAAAATATATATATATATATACAAGTGATTATAAACAGGGACTAACCCCAGAAAGAAGAGTTTACATTTTATCATATGCCCATTTGTACTATTTGAATATTGTTTAATCTTGTGACTTTATTACTCTTTCAAATTTAAAAAGTCCTAATAATTGAAAAAAGAAAAAAATGCAATTCCAAATGTATGTACACATACATTGCAGAAGAAAAAGCTCTGGACAGGGATAGACCAATCTCTTAACAGTGTTTATTCTAACAAAAGAGCTATTGGTTGGTAACAGGTGTAAAGGTAGATTTTGCTTTATATGAACTATTCAAAATGTTAAGAATGTTTCAATTTAAGACCACCATGTATTAGAAAGTATACAAATCATTTCTGTATATCCCAGTAAAAAAACAAAGTGAACACAGCCCCTATAACCACCCCAAGGTCAAGAAATAGAATTTTATCAGTATCCGCAAAAGACTCCTCCCTTGTGCCTCTTCCCTAGAAGTATCCCCTCCCTGAAGCCAGAGATTAGTTTTGCCTGTTTCTGAATTTTGTATAAATAGAATTAACAATATTATTTTGTGTCGAGCTTATTTTGCTCAACATTGTGTGTATGAGATTCATCCCCACTACTACCTGTAGCATGGTATTTGCTGCATAATATTCTATTGTATGAGTATAGTTTAATTTCTTCATTCATTTTATTATTGATGGGAATCTGGGTTGTCTCCAGTTTTTGGCTGTCACAAATAATGCTTCAAGAACATTCTTGTAAATGGTTTTGGTTATACATGTGCATGCATTTCTTTGGGGGTATATACCGAGAAGCGGATTGCATGGGTCATAGAGAATATGTTTATTCACATAGTAACTGCTTTTACTTTTATTATCTCTACTTATACATTCCCAAACACCTCAAATTCAGTTGAACTCCTCTTATACTCTCTCAAACACCAAAATTTGTTACTTCGTCTGTTTTCTTTATTGTAGATAACTGTTATTTTCCCCAAATATCTGCTGTTTCTAGGGTTAAGGTTATTTCTCCATGTTCCACTGATGGCAAAAAAGTTTCCCAAAGAGACTGTACCAATTTGCAGTTCCATCAGCACTATGTTGTTGGCAGTTGCTCCACAATCATACCAAAATTTAGAATTGTCAGTCTTTTTTTTATTTAGCTTTCGTGGTGGATGTTTGTGCTATTTGAATTTTAGAGGGAATATTCATGTACCTCTTGTGTGAACAAAAATAAATTTAAAAGAATGGATAAGAACATTTTCTAAGTTTTATTTTTTGCTTGTGTTTTGATTTAGTTTGTTTTGTTTTTGTGAGGGACATGGAGAGAATCACCTTCCCCATGAGGCAATTTTGAAAATAATTGGTTTGGATGAGTCCAAAATTAGCCAATCCACTTATACTGCTGCCTTGTTGTTTAATAATTATTATTTTTAAGCAGTAATATTTCATATTTTTTCCATTTTCTCCCTGCCTCAAAATGTGATTAGAAAAAAAATATATTTTATTGCCACTACTAATATTTTCTGCAGTATTTTAAATCATCTCCAAAATATCTTTCTGTGCCTGCTCCACAGAGATAGGTAGGAGTCATGACTATGTGAAAAATTGTAAATCACTAGATTTAAAATTGGTTGGATGTAATGGTTAGTTCTCAAATTGTGCTTTTTTAGGAATTGAAATGCAATTCAATTTCATTAAGTGTTTACTAAAGAAACCACTACTGGGTTAAATTGTATAAAGAATATTAAGTGTAAAATATAATTTCTGTCCCTGAAGATTTACTATTACGTGTATGAGTATGCCCCCACACACATACATAATATTATAAACCAGTTATATGGATTAAGAACCAAAAGTGATTTGGAAGGCTTTTCTCATCACTACTGCCTTGGTAATATTTGAATATACTTGAGAAAAAGTGTTTTCTAAGATTTTAGCATGGCTTTGAATAATCCATTATGCCTTCCTCTTGGGGAATGTCTGAATAAAATACCTACTTTTTAAGTAGTGAGCATCAATCCCAGTGTCTCATATGTGTCTATAAACGTATTACTGACCACTTAATAGTCTACATGACTATATAATACAGAAACTGGCATTTTAATGTTAAAACAGTTGGTAAATTTAGTTGGTATATCAATGAGTGCTTATTGTATAAAGCAAGAATTTTATGTCAGCTGCAAAGTTGGCCACAAAGTGCCTGTATACAAAATATCCTATCTTGTTGGAGTGAGTCATGGGACTAATTAAAGGTTTGGGGGAAAAAAGGAGATTTGAGCTATCTTTTAAAAGAGCAAAATGCAAATTAAAACCTCAGTGAGGATATAAATATTAAGAAATCTGACAATATAGTAAGGTTTGTGGAGTAATGGGATCCCTCATATTGCTGGCATAAGCATTTTATTGGAGTGATCTGGCCATATTTAATAATGCTGAAAAAGTGCGTACCCAAAATCTAACATATGTACTTCTAGATATTTGTCCTACAGAAAATCTTATACATGTATACAAGATCACATGTGCAAAACTGTTGACTGCATCATTTCATAATGATGAAAGAGCTAGAAACAATATAAATGTTCAACAATAGGAAAATGGATAGATTTCAGAAGATTTATATAATGTAATATTATATACCAGTATTGTATGAGTCTAGACTATAAATAAATCTCAAAAATACAATATTGAGTAAAATAGCAAGTTAGAAAGGAATATGTAAAATGTGATGCCACTGATATAAACAAAATTTCAAAACTCACAAAACAATAGTATATAATTGTATGTAATCGTATATAATACACTAATAATGGACATAAACAAGCATACATATTAAAATACTAAAACAAAGATAAGGAAGATATCCTCTAAGTTCAGGAAAATGATTTATAAACTTATATTTCTTTTTCCAGAGAATATCTGAGGAAAATTCATCAACATTATAGTTCTGGCTTATTCTGATAAGTAATGGATGCAATACTCTCTAGTTTTCTATATGTTTGAAATATGTTATAATAAAAAATCAGACAGTAGATTAGTCATTACAGACAGGGTAGTTGATAAAGTTTTGAATGTTATATGTAAGTTTTAGATCTGAGATAATAAGCAATAGGTAGTCAATAAAGTTTCAAAAGTAGATCAATGAAATGATGAGAATAATCCTTAAGGGAAACTATTTTGGTTAACTACAAAGTTAAATGGAATGGAATGGGGAGACACCAGAAACAGGATTGATTGGCTTATCTATTTACTCCATTGAGAATAAATTAACATGAGTTAGAGGATACCAATAGTGGAGGGAAGTAGAAATAAAGGAGGAAACATGATAAATTTCTGGAGAAAGAATAAGATGAAATTATAGAATTTCAAAACTGAAAGGGAATACAGGAAAAAAAATAGTGCAATTTGCATGTTTATTAATGGAAAAAACTAAACAAAGCTCACAGTGAACTAGCTTATTCTGTTACACACTGAGTGGCGGAGTTGAGACTAGAATCAAGGTCTTCTGTTCCCAGTCTCAGGCACTTTGGAGTTGGAATGGAAGTTGAATTTATTTATTTATTTTATTTTTTATTTTATTTTTTATTTTTTTCCCTTTTTGTCTTCTTTCATGACCGGCAACGGATCGCAACCCTCAGTGTTGCGCCCGCACCGGACCAGCAACGGGATCGCAACCCTCGGTGTTGCCCCCGCACCTCGCTCAGCCAGTGAGCGGGAACCGGTCTATATGTGGGATCCGAACCCTCGGCGGGAGCGCTGCCGCGCTTCCCAAGCGGCGCACTGTAGGAGTGCGCCACCAGGCCGGCCCGGGAAGTTGAATTTAAATTCAGAATTTGAAAGAACTTTATTCTAGGTAAACAATGATTCAGTTGATACTAATAAAGCAATTTTAAAATGGCAGCACCTGGCTTATTGGAATGGTTAGTGAATGTCAACACTATCTCCTTGAATTGATTAGGACTGTTTACAAGACACTAACTGAATCCATGTGAAGAAATAAAGAGCATCAGTAAAAGTAAGTTGGTAAATGTAAAAGACAGTATAAATGTATTTTTGTTTTTAATTCTTTTCTCACATCTGATCTAAAAGAAATTTGCAGAATGTAGTAATTACACACTGTGTTGATTGGCTTATAATGTATAAAGATGTAATTAGTATTACAATAATAGTACAAAGGATGGGAGAGGGAACTGAGCTATAGAGGAACTTTTACATACAATTGGAATTAATCAGAACATTGTTATAAATTAAGAAGTTAATTGTAATCCCCAGGGCATCTACTAAGAACTCAAAAGAATGTAGTAAAAGAAACAGGAGAATTAAAATAGAACATTAGAAAATGTTTAACACAAAAAAGGTAATAATGGAAGAACTGAGGAACAAAAAAGACATAATACATACAGAAAGCAAATGTCAAAATGGCAGATGTAAATTCTACCTTATCAGTAATTACATTAAATATAAACAGATTAAACATGACAATGAAAAGTCAGTGATTGACAGAATGGATAAAAATGAATGATCCAACTATGTGCTGTCTACAAGGGACACTCTTTAAATGAAAGACACAAATAGGTTGAAATATAAAGGTTGGAAAAAGATATACCATGTAAACTGTAACCAAAAGAGAGGGGAAGTGGCTATATTAATATGAGACAAATAGACTGTAAGTCAAAAAATGTTACTAGAGACAAAGAAGGGCATTTTGTAATGATTAAAGGATTAATCTATACCTAACAACAGAGCTCCCAAATACCTAAAGTAATAATTGACAGAATTGAAGGAAGATATAGTTAAATAGTAAAAGTTGGAGACTTCGATACTCCAATTTTTAATAATGAATAGAACAGCTAGGCAGAACATCACTGAGGAAATAGAAGATATAAACTACACTGTAAACCTAACACACCTCTATAGAACACTACCTGACGAAAGCAGCATATACAAACCTTTCAGATGCACATAGAATTATTGTCCGTGATAGGTTATATGCTAAGCCATAAAATAAACAGACCTCAGTAAGTTAAAAAGTATGTTCTCCAGACACAATGAGCAAAATCAATAACACACATAAATTTGGAGAAATCACAAATATGTATAAATTAAACAGTACACACAGGCCAAAGATAAAATCACAAGGGAATTAGAAAATACTTTGAATGAATGAAGACAAAAACATAATATATAAAATGTATGGGATACAGCTAAAGCAGTGCTTATAGGCAAATTTATAACTGTAAAAATATGTTTAAAAAGATCTCAAATCAGTAATCTAACCTTCTACCTTAAGAAACTAGAAAAAGAAGAGCAAACTTAACCCAAACCTAGCAGAATGAAGAAAAGAGTAAAGATTAGAGTGGTAATAAATGAAATAGAGAGAGAAAAGTTAGAAGAAATCAACAATACCAATTGTTGGTTCTTTGAAAAGATCAACAAAATTGCTAACCCTTTAGGTAGACTAATCAAGAAAAAAAAAAAGACTCAAATTACTAAAATCAGGAATTGGGTGGCTGGCTGGTTAGCTCACTTGTAGAACATGGTGCTGATAAATACCATGGTCAAGGGTTTGGATCTCCAAATCGGCCAACTGCCCTCCCCCCCAAAAAAAAAATTTGAAAGAGGAGACATTATGATGGATCTTACAGGGATAAAAAGGATTATTAGGGAATACTATGAACATTTGTACACCAACGAACGGGTATCCTAGATGAACTGGACAAGTATCTAGAAAGACACAGAACAACTAAAACTGAATCAAGAAAAAATATAAAATCTGAATAGAGCTATAGAAAGTAAAGAGATTGAATTTATATCAAAAACCTCTCCACCCAGACCCAGATAGCTTCACTGGTGAATTCTACCAAATGTTTAAGGGAGAATTAAGACCAAACCTAAACCAGACAGAGATATTACAAGAAAGTTACAGACCAACATCCCCTATCCTCAGCAAAATGCTAGGAAACCAAATCCAGCAGTATATGAAATAATAATAGACTTCACCTTAAGTAGGTTTTATATAAGGAATGCAAAATTGGTTCAACATACACAAAACAATCATTGTAATGTAGCACATAATAGGAAAAGGATAAAAACCACGTGGTCATCACAGTAGACTAGAAGCATTTGACCAAATTCAACACCCTTTCATCATAAAAGCGCTCAATAAACAAAGAACAGACGGGTACTTCCTCAGCCTTATAAAGTGCATCTACAAAAAACCCACAGGTAACATTATACTTAATGGGGAAAGACTGAATGCTTTTTCCCTAAGATCAAGAACAAGTCATAGATGTCCTGCTCTCACCACTTCTGTTGTTAAATTTGTTGCACTAGGAGCTCTAGCCAGGGCAAATAAATAAGTAAAGAAATTAAAGGCCTCCAGACTGGAAAAGGAATAAAACTCCATTCAAAGATAACATGACCTTGTAAAAAGAAAATCCTAAAGATTCCAATAAAAATTATTAGAACTAATAAACAAGTTCAGCAAGATTGTAGGATACAGTTCAATATAAAAAAGTCAATTGTATTTCTGTGTACCATCAGTGAACAATCTGAAATGATATTAAGAAAACATTTTCATGTAAAGCAGTACCAAAAGGAATAAAATACTTAGAAATAAACTTAACTAAAGAAGTACAGGCCTTATACACTGAAAACTACAAAACATCATTGAAAGAAATTAAGGAAGACTTAAATAAATGGAAAAACATTCTATGATCACAGATCAGAAGACTTCATATTGTTAAGATGGCAGTACTCCCTAAATTGTACACATTCAATACATTACCTACCAAAATCCCAGCTTTCTTCTTTGCAGAAATTGACAAGTGGATGCTAAAATTCATATGGAAATGCAAGGGACCCAGAATAGACAAAACAATCTTTAAAAAAAAAAAAACACAGGCGGAGGACTTAACATTTTCCAATTTTAAAACTTACTGCAAAGCTACAGTAGTCAAGACTGTGGTACTGGCATAAGGATAGACATATAGATCACTGGAATAGAATTGAAGATCCTGAAATAAACCAATACATTATGGTCAGTTGATTTTTGACAAAGGTGCCTAGCTGATTCCATGGGAAAGAATAGTTTTTTAAACAAATGGTGCTGAGACAACTGCATATCCACACCTAAAAGCATGAAGTTGGACCCATACCCTACACCATATACAAAACTAACTCAAAAATCAAATTCTAAAATAACAGCTAAACTATAAAACTCTTAGAATAAAAACATAGGGGGTAAATCCCCATGATCTTGAATTATGGAATTGTTTCCTAGGTAAAACATCCAAAGCTACAAGAGAGAAGAAAAATGAAATACAGTGTACTACATCAAAATTGAATAATTTTGTATTACAAAGGACATTATCAAGAAACCAAAGAGCTGGCCAATTTGCTCAGTTGGATAGAGCACAGTATTGTAACACCAAGGTCAAGGGTTCAGATCCAGCCAAAAAGGAAAAAGACTGAAAAGGCAACCCCACAAAATTGGAGAAAATATTTGCAATATTTTCTGAATAAAGGGCTTGTATTCAGAATATATAAAGAACTCTTACAACTCAACATTTAAAAAAAATTAAAAGACAAAGGATTTGAAAATTCATTGCTTAAAAGAAGTTATGTACATGCCCAAGAAGTATGTGAAAAGATTCTGAACATCATTAGTCACCAGGGAAATGCAAGTCAAAACGACAAATGAGATACTACTTCATCCCCACATTCTAGTGAATGGCTAGAATGAAAAAGTCATATAGTAACAAGTGTTGTTGACAAGAAAGTGGAAAAATTGAAACCCTCAGTACACTGCTGGTGGAAGCGTGAACTGGTAAATCCGTTTTGGAAAACAATCTGGCAGTTTCTCAGACAGTTAAACATAGAGTTACCATATGACGCAGCAATTCCACTCTTAGGCATATACCCAAGAGAAACAAATATATATGTCTATGTAAAAAATTATACATTATTCATAATAGGCAAAAGGGTGAAAGAATCCGAATGTCCACCAACGTCTGTTGGAATAGAAAAACAAAATGTGGTATATTCAAATGATGGAATATTATTTGGCTATAAACTGGAATGAAGTACTTCAGTGTATGCTATAACCTGTATGAACCTCAAGAACATTATGCTAAATGAAAGAAGCCAGTCATGAAAGGTGAGAAAAATGTTCTAAAATTTGCTGTGGTGATGGTTGTACGATTCTGTGTGCATACTAAAAACCATTGAATTGTATTCTTTAAAGAGTAAATTTTATGGTATGCAGATTACATCTCAATAAAAATATTTTTTAAACCATTTGCATTTATAGATGTGTTTATATAACTTAAATGTGATTGTTAATAATCCACAAATTATTATTGTAAGTGATATCAATATTTCTTTGGTAAATAGGTTAAATTTGTGAAGTGAGTTTCAGAATTAAAGCATTAATAGGTTATTGTTTCTAGGTATATGGTGTTAAATAGTTCACACACTGACACTGTCTACTTCTTTACATATATATCTACATATAGTAGATATAAAATGTAAATATACTGACATACTGCAAGATCAGAGAGCAAAAATAAATAAAATAACTAAAAATATGGCTTTAAAATGAAATATATTTAGAAATACCATACTCTTAAATTCTAACTTGTTAACTGACATTGGATGATCCAGAAGCAGATGCTACTGCAGTTCTTTGTTGACTTAGTTGCTATCGTGACTGGATACCTTCATGTACAACAGCTTACTGTACATTGACTAATTTGATAGAAAACAAGGTTTGAGGTAGATATTGATGAGTATACTGATAATTGTACCTTTAACATTCCACCTCTACATGTATTTTCACTGGACACCTATAAAATATGTTAGCAGAAGGGAGTTTGTAGAGGTTGACTTATTAGATAGACTAAGGGCAATCAGAGGTCCAACTTGCCAGTGAAGATTATCTCAGTATTTAGTGAACATCCGGAGCAGAAACTGTTACTCTTACAGCAGCCATTGGCAGCTGTGGTAGCAGCACTTGAATGAGAAAATTAAAGAGGATGGGAGCAATGGTAAGTAAAGTAAGTGCTAAGGTTTTGGAAATGGCTTTACTAGATAACCATATTTATGATTTAACACTTCAATCAAGTTTTGTAATTTATATCTAAATCTTATGTGCTTATGTGTTTTTTTTTTACATGTAGGCTTTGATAATGAATAAAAGCTACAAATTTGCCAGTTTTAAGGTAAACTTAAAACTATAGACTGTTTTTACCAGAGAATAATTTTATTAAATCTATAGTGACCTGTATTTTAAGAAAATACCATGATTTAAATGAAATAAAAATCTTAAAAACAACTTTGCAGTTAAACCTGTTAGGACACTAATACTTTAAATATGTAAATTATTTATAAATGAAGTTATTTTAGCCTATAGCTTACATTTATTGTTAGGATAATTATATTTTAGCATTTTACCATGAAGTTAAAATTTGTGGAGTAATTATAACTGCATCTTTCTAGTCTATTAAAGTCTTTATACTTTGAGTATAGAATTTTAGAGTTTATGAATCTATTAAGAATGATCAGTCCAGCTGTACTCTTATGAAATTATAAATGTGAAGATTTTCAGAAGCTATATTAGGGAAAAAGGAAAGCTATGACAGACTGTTGTAAGACACTAATTACTATTCATCTTTGAAAAGTGGTCTTCATAATTATATTGTAGTTTATTAGGGAATATGACTGAAATAACTATATTTCATACACTGTCATTGGATAATTTATTGCAAAATTCAAAATAACCTGACAGAATTTGTCATTCATATAACTTTGTCATCATAAAACTTTTGAAACTTAGAATTACTTTAATAACTTATTTTGACTTGATCTTATTATGTTGTGAGGTGTTATCTAGTTTCAATATCCCTCATTGTTTTAATTCCGAATCTTGATATAGAAACATGTGTTTGAGTTCTAATTAGCATAATGAATTGATTTTGATATATTGATGTAATTTATGTAAGAAAACTTACTCTATGAGGAGAATGTCAACATTTAAGATAAACTTTTTACGTTATTAATATAAAAGTGATTTTTTAAAAAATTTTATTTGTTCTTTTTCTTGCTGAAACAACAGAAATTTATTTCTCACATTTGTGGAGTCTGGAAAATCTGAGATCAGGGTACCAGCATAACTGGTTCTGGTAGTGGCCCTCTTCCTGGTTTTCAGACAGCTGTTTACTCACTGTATCTTCACATGGCAGAGAGCAAAGAGAGTGATTCTGTGTCTGCTTAAAAGAGATATTTTATTAAAAAGATAAATTAGTTTATTTTCAAATGTTGTCAGTTCGTACTAGCAGTGTTACATGTTAAGGAAGTTCATGTTATTGTTCAAGTATAATCTATATGAACAGTAAATTAGTATTTTAAACTCAATAATAAAATGAACAAAATGAATGAGTGTGAAAATGCTTTGTTAACAGTGAAGTAAAGCATAACTTTAAGCTGATGATAATGTAATCAAGGGGATGATACAATATCATTCCCTTGAGTGATCTTGAAACTCTGGACTTATTTTGAATGCCAGTTTTTTTAAAGAATGGTAGACTAGGTTAAAAAACATGCAAACCCAAATGACACCTGGAAATTTAATTTGATGCTGGTATTCTTTGCCGGTAAGGGGATCCAAACCCTTGACCTTGGTGTTATCAGCATCTTGCTCTCCCAAGTGAGCTTGGTATTCTAATTACTGTAAAGTTCATATAATTTTTCTGTAAAATAATTTCATTTTATTTAAAATGGAAAATATTTTAATATGACCTTTCAAAAGCATTAGCTGTAGAAACTAAAGATTTAATTGTTGCCAACCCTCACATGTATGAGAGGTCTTCAAAAAGTTCATGGAAAGATTCATATTATCTTTTAATTCCATTTTTCCATAAACTTTTTGAAGTACCCCAGTATATATGTTCAGTGGGATACATGGCACACTTGTGTAGGTATGACCCTTTTTAGTAGGATTAGTGAAGAACAGATCTACTTATAAGCTATTCTGAAATAGGTGAAGACACAAATCCTTAGCTGTATATGTACATACACAGACATGCATGTAGGCATGCACACCTTTATGTACACATTGTTTATGTATTTGTATATATGAGATGATACCTCATTTTTCTGCCATTGTATCAGGAACTGAAGTATTCCACATAGTCTGCATGATTAATTAGAATTCTCTTTGTATTGGTTTGGAAGGAAATAAGAATATTTTTTGAGGGTCTGCTGTATGTCAGGCACTGTACTGAGGTCTTACATATAGTGTTTCCCTTAATACTTGAAAACAATCTTGTAAATATTATTATTTCCGTTTTAGAAAAGAAGACACTATAGTTCACAGAGTTGAAATACTTTGCCTGAAAAGTACACATCTATTAAGTATTAGAGGTCGATTTTAATACAGAATTGTCTGACTCAAAAACCATATTTTTTCTTTTCTGTCACAATAACTTTATTTCTGTAAAAGCAAGTATGAAGACAAATGAGCCTAAACAGAGCATGCTCTAGTTATTACATATTATACCTTGTACTCCTCTATTTTACCAGTGTAATTGGCTGTAACTATCTCCCATACTAATTCATATTTGTATCATCCACTCCTCAAAGCGTGCCTAACATATACTAGTTTTTCATTAATTATTTGTTGAATAAATTGATTAAATGGGTGGATGGTTGGCTGGTCTCAGTTTGTATGTTGGTATTAAGCATATATTCTTATTTAACTTTAACTATTATCCTTCATAGGACTAAAAACCAAATTCCAATTCACTAGTCTAATAACTTTTCTTATATTTACAAATCTTAATCTCAATATGGACATCAGCTGAAATATGTTACATCAACAAGCCCATCCACAGATTGACAAGATCTGGCAAAGTGCAGAGAAAGCTTGATTCAAAGTTCTTGTGGTCAAGTCAATTTAATAATACCTTAATGTATAAATAATTCAGACTTGTTTGTGAATTAATAGCATATACAAATGAAATGAATTTCTTAAGTTTAAATTCCAAGAAACTCAAGATAATGAGTTCCATTTTAGACATAATAAGGTTGAGGTACCTGCAATTTATCAAAGTGAATAAATGCAGAAAATAGTTGGAGATGCTACATTGACAAATACAGTAGCCATTGAAACATTTGTTCAACTTCTGTTTTTGTAAATGTACAGTTTTTGTCTCTGTAACTGTAAAAAGTAGATTGAAGCCCTATGAAAGGCTCATGTTGTAGTGGAGGTGACAACATGTAAACACCTGAGTACAGTTAAGTGCTAAGTGTTATAACTGAAGGATGTACAAAGTACTGCAGACCTTCAAGTAGGAATATTATAACTCTGCTTTAGGGTGTCAGAATCTTGAAGGATGAGTAGAATTTCCTGAAGAAGTAATTTTTTGTTCACAGCCAAGTCCTCAATTGCAGAGGTTCAGAAGCCCTATGAGCACAGGAAAATGTCAGCAGAAATCAAGTTCAAATTAATTGCCATGCTAAAAAATATAAGTCACAGATGAGGAAATGAAGCTGAACCTATTAACCACTGGAACACTAGTTTGAAAGGAACAGAATAGATGGATAGCTAAAGTATCAGTAGAGGAAAATATGGAAAGTAAGGGGCATGCAGAAACTATACCAGTTCAGGAGAAATCTCATTAAAATTGTGTTCTGGGTATATTCTCTCTCATATATGCAAATTGATCCACTTCTGCTAATCTGGGGCAAGTCTTTAGTGACAGATCTGCAGTGATAAAAATAATAACTAAGAGCTACTCATACAGTACTTATAACAACAACTAACATGTACATAGATAGTGCTTACCATGTACCAGTCATTGTCCTAAGCACTTGACAGGTGTTAACTCATATAATCATCAGAACATCCTCATGAGTACTGAATTAATTTGAAGGCCTTCAACCATGGGTTGAAGGAATGAATGGTTTAGTTTAGGTAAC
Organism: Galeopterus variegatus; assembly: GCF_000696425.1. Lineage (NCBI taxonomy): Eukaryota > Metazoa > Chordata > Mammalia > Dermoptera > Cynocephalidae > Galeopterus > Galeopterus variegatus. The sequence goes on from NW_007731193.1 coordinate 121,861, forward strand.
CAATGTTAAAGGTGTGTTATCAACTATTATTCAAGAATACAAGGCCCAAAGGATTTTCCCTTTTATTATAGCTCTCAACCTCATTAAGTTGGCATTCTCCAGCAAGCATAAAGAAACAGTCGAATGAGAAGTAGGTAAAAGGATTAGGCATTCCAAATGTTTATGTGCTTTCTGTAACCTGTTTGGTGTTATGAGCTAAATTGTGTCCTCCTTCCCCTCCGAAATTCATATGTTGAAGTGTTCACCCTCGGTACCTCAGAATGTGATTATGTTTGGAGATAAGGTCTTTAAACAGGTAACAAAGTTAAAATGAGGTCATTAGAGTGAGCTCTAATCCAATATGACTGGTCTCCTTATAAGAAAAGGAAATTAGGACACAGACACATATGAAGGCACAGGGAAGAGATGGCCATCTGCAAGTGAAGGAAAAGGCTTCAGAAGAAACCAGTCCTGCCAACACCTTGATCTCAGACTTCTAACCTCCAGAATTGTAACAAAATAAGTTTCTTTGTTTCTTTGTTATGGCAACCCTAACAAACTAATACAGTAACGAGTATAATTTATTTGTAAATATTGGAAACATGAATATACTCATATGTTTTTGAATTCTGGGTTAATTTTCTTGCTGTATCTGCTAAACCCTCTACTGAGTTTCACAAATAGAAATGTAAGATGTTTACTTTGTTCTCGTCAGACTTAATAGCAGTGAAAAATGCAAATTGCTTGTTCTTTAGGGTGGAGAGAAGAAAATTAAATTATATCTGCAAAATTGATGCTATCCATAAACATCTTTCTAATTTTAGATTATTTTTTACAAAAATATAAGTGAACATTTTTAGGAATTAATACATCCTTAGGAAAAAATAAATTAAAAAGAGGGTTCCGTGCAGCGACTTCCCTTTCATATAAATCATATATGAAATTTAAAAACCAAAACCAATGTTACATATAAGACCTTTAAAAAAAATCACCTTATCACAGGAAGCTGCACAGGACCCCAGCAATCAGGTCCTGCACCCAAGAGTCAGACCCAGCCCCAGCCCTATCAAGGCCCTACTGGAGCTACAGGTAGCTGCGTGGGACCCCAGCAAGCAGACCCGCCCCTGAGAGCCCAACCCAACCACCACAGAGGCCCCACCAGAGCAGCAGACAGCCACACCATCAGCAACACTCCCTGCCACTGCTGCAAACACCAGTGCAGAACAAGTGGGCCATGACAGCCACTGCCACAGCAACTCCTGCCACAAGGACAGCTTGCTGCCTCACCAGCAGCCACTGCTACCTCATAGGTGACCTGCTGACCACTCATTGGCATAGACAGAAGGAGCATCACTGATGGAGCCCAGGGAAAGAGGAAAGAAAAAAGAAAAAACCCACCCATAGTCACCCATTCAAATCAAGGAGCATTAGTATACCACAGTGCACCCATCAAAGTCAGAGGGAACTAGCCAGGGTGCCAGCAGTCCCGCCCAAGAACACCCACCATAACCTAAGAGTGACAAGACTCCAAGGTGCTTCCCCCCAAAATTCAAGATCTTGCCCACGTCCCAATGAACCAACATAGTGTCACCAAACTCAGCAAGGAAATACCCAGTGTCCCAGGGACTGGGTCACAGAGGCACTCTCACACAACTTGAACACTGAACTCAGCCAAAGTACCTACATGGAGACTACACTACTACATTTACCTGGAACCAGTACTAAAACACCCAATTCAACTGTCATCATAAAACACATCTACAAGAAGAACTCTTTCTCCACAAACCCCACTCCAGGGTACTTGAAAAAGCAACTGCTCAAACAGATAGCAGTTGGAATAGCTTCTCTTCAAGCTATTCCAATGCAGAAATACTAGGAATATGAAAAAAACAAGAAAATATGATACCATCAAAAGTATATAATAATTCTCAAGTACCAGATCTTATAGAATAGAAAGTCCTTGAAATGATTGAAAAGGAATTTTGAGCAATAAACCAAAGAAAAGCCAGTGAGATACAAGAAGACTCAGACAACACAACAAAATGAGAAAAAGTATCCAGGACCTGAAAGAGGAAATGTACAAAGAAAGTAATCCCCTAAAAAAGAATGTAGCAGAGCTTGTGGGACTGAAGTATTCATTCAGTGAAATAAAAAACAACAGAGAGCTTAAACAGTAGGCCAGAACAAACAGAAAAGAGAATTTCTGGTCTTGAAGATAGTCTTTTTGAAATAACCCAGGTGGACAAAAAAAAGAAAAAAGAATTTTAAAAAATGAAGAAAATCTAGGAGAGAGAGCAGACAACCTTAACCTCACAAATATTCAAATCATGGGTGTTCCAGAAGGGGAAGAAAAAGGAAAAGACATCAAAAACATATTCAATGAAACAATAACGGGAAACATCCCAGATATAGGGAGAGAAATGGGCATTAAGATGCAGGAGGCTTAAAGGTCCTCAAACAGATTCAACCCAGAAAGGTCATCTCCATGACACATTATAGTCAAACTGGCAAAGTTCAAAGACAAAGAATCCTAAAAGCAGCAAGAGGAAGGTGTCAAGTCACCTATAAGGGAGCCCCTATCAGACTAACAGCAGACTTTTCATCAGAAATCCTAACAGCCGGAAGAGAATGGGGTGATATGTTCAAAATACTAACAGATAAAAATTGCCTGCCAAGAATACTATACCCAGCAAGGCTATCCTTCAGAAATGAGGGACGAATAGTATATTTCGCAGACAAAACTGCTGTAGTTCACCACCACACTACCAGCCCTCCAAGAAATCCTCAAGGGAGTACTGCACCTGGTACCTGAAAAACAACCATCATGACCATGAATACACAATAAAGAACAAAACCCACCAGTCAAACAAAAATGCAAATGATAAAGAGAAAAGAACTTTATCTGAATACCTAAGGAAACCAACAGAGAAGACAAACAGTAAAATGGGAAGAAAGGAATGAAAGATATTTAAAATATCCAAACAAAAATCAGTAAAATGCCAGGAGTAAATCAACACCTTTGAATGATAACTCTTAATGCAAAGGATTAAATCCCCCACACAGAAGACACAGACTGACCGACTGAACTAAAACCTCTAAAGACATACAGATTAAGTGAAAGGATGGGAAAAGATATACCATGCAAATAGAAACCAAAAACAAGCAGGAGTAGCTGTTCTTATACCGGATAAAATAGAATTTAAACCAAAAACTATAAAAAGAGACAAAGCTACTACATAATAACAAAGGGATCTATCCAGCAAGAAGACATAACAATCATAAATATATATGCACCCAACATTGGAGCAGCCAGATATGTAAAGCAAACAATATTAGACATAAAAAAAAAAAAGAGATAGAGACAAATACCGTAATAGTAGAGGACAACATTGGACAGATCATCTAGGCGAAAAAGTCAGCAGAGAAACACAAGATCTAAACAGCACTTTAGACCAATTGGACTTGGCCAACATCTACAGAATATTTCCTCCAACAACTGCAGAATATACATTCTTCTCATCAGCACATGGAACATTCTCCAGGATTGACCACATGTTATGTCACAATCAAGTCTCAAAAAGTTTTTAAAAATTGAAATTATTTCATGTATTTTTTCAAACCATGATGGGTTAAAACTAGAAATCAATAACAAATGAAACTATGGAAGCTATATAAATACATGAACAACATTTTATGGAGTGACATATGGGTCCAACAAGAAATTAAACAGGAAATCAAAAAATTCATAAAACAATTACACATCTACCAAAACCTGTGGGTTACTGCAAAAGCAGTACTAAAAGGGAAATTTATCACAATAAATCTTTTCATCAGAAGAACAGAAAGATTGCAAACAACCTAATACTTCACCTCAAAGAACTAGAAAAATAAGAATGATACAACCCCAAAGTTAGTAGATGGAAAGAAATAATTAAGATCAGAACAGAACTAAATGAAATAGAAACCCAAGAACAATACAAAAGATCAAAGAAACAAAAAGTTGGTTTTCTGAGGAGAAATAGACAAGCCATTAGCTAAGCTAAAAAAAGAAGAGAGAAGGCACAAATAACAAAAATCAGAAATGAAAAAGACATTATAACTGATACCACAAAATACAAAGACCATTAGAGACAGATGTAAACAACTGTACATCAAAAATTTGAAAACCCCGAGGAAATGGAAAAATTTCTGGACACATGCAAGCTATCAAAACTGAACCAGGAAGACATAGAAAACCTGAACAGACCAATAACAATCAAAGCAATTGGAGTTGTAATAAGTAGTCTCCCAACAAATAAAAGTCCAGAACCAGATGGCCTTACTGCTGAATTCTACCAGGCATTTAAAGAGGAGTTAATACCAATTCTCTTCAAACTATTCCAAAAAATTAAAACAGAGGCCATTCTCCCAAACTCATTCTATGAGGCAAACATCACCCTGATACCAAAACCACACAAAGATAAAACAAAAAAAGAAAACTACAGGCCAATATCTTTGATGAATATAGATGCAAAAATCTTCAATAAAATATTAGCACATCAATAAATGGGATACACCACATCAGGAAAATCAAATACAAAAACCATATGATTATCTCAATAGATGTTGAAAAAGCACTTGACAAAATTCAACATCCCTTTATGATAAAGACTCTCAACAAACTAGGTACAGAGGGAAAGTATCTCAGCACAATTAAAGCCATATATGACAAACCCACTGCCAGTGTCATCCTGAATGGGGAAAAGTTGAAAGCTTTTCCCTTAGAATGGAAATGAAAAAAGGATGCCCACTCTCGCCACTCCTGTTCAACATAGTATCAGAAGTACTAGCCCGAACAATGAGGGAAGAGAAAGAAATAATGGGCATACAGATTGGAAAAGACAAAGTCAAATTGTCCGTGTTTGCAGATGACATGATCCTATATACTGAGAAGCCTAAAGTCTCTACAAAAAAACTCTTAGAGTTGATAAACAATTTCAGCAGAGTTGCAGGATACAAAAACAACATGCAAAAATCAGTAGCATTTTTATACTCCAACAGTGAACTAGCAGAAAAAGAAATCAAGAAAGCTAGCCCATTTACAATAGTCACCACAAAAGTAAAATACCTAGGAATATATTTAACTAAGGATGTGAGTGACTTCTGTGATGAGAAATACAAATCACTGTTGAGAGAAATTAAAGAGGACACAAGAAAATGGAAAGATATTCCATGCTCTTGGATTGGAAGAATTAACATTGTGGAAATGTCCATACTACTCAAAGTAATCTATAGATTCAGTGCAATCCCTATCAAAATGCCAGTGACATACTTCGCAGAAATGGAAAAAACAATCTTAACATTCATATGGAACAACAAAAGACCCCAAAAGCCAAAGCAATCCTGAGCAAAAAAATAAAGCCAGAGGCATAACACTGCCTGACTTCAAATTATACTTCAAAGCTATAGTAAGCAAAACAGCATGATACTGGCATAAAAACAGACACATGGACCAATGGGAAGAATAGAGAATCCAGAAATCAGCTCATATACATACAGCCATCTGATCTTCGACAGAGGCACCAAGAAAATATACTGTGGAAAAGACTGCCTCTTTAATAAATGGTGCTGGGAAAATTGGACATTCTTATGTAAAAGAATGAAACTAGACCAGTATCTCTTGCCATATTACCAAAATCAACACAAAATGGATAAAAGTATTAAATATACATCCTGAAACTACAAAACTCCTAATAGAAAACTTAGGGGAAACACTTTGGGAAGTAGGACTGGGCATAGACTTTATGAATACAACCCCCAAAGCACAGAAAACAAAAGGAAAAATAAACAGATGGAATTATATCAAACTAAAAAGCTTCAGCACAGCAAAAGAACAATTAACAGAGCAAAAAGACAACCAACAGAGTGGGAGACAATATTTGCAAAATATGCATCCAACAAAGGATTAATATCCAGAATATACAAGGAACTCAAACAACTTGACAGTAAAAAACAAGTAACCTAATTAAAAACTGGGTAAACGAGTTGAATAGGCATTTCTCAAAGGAAGATAGAAGAATAGCCAACAGACACATGAAAAACTGCTCAACATCACTCAGAATCCAGGAAATGCAAATCAAAATCACATTGAGATCACTCCTGTTAGGCTGGCTATTATCAAAAAGACTGAGAACAACAAATGCTGGCAAGGATTCCGAGAAAGGGGAACCCTCCTACACTGTTGGTGGGACTGTAAAAAGGTGTAGCCATTATGGAAGATGGTATGGGGGTTCCTCAACTACAGATAGAACTGCCAACTGGGGGGCCGGCCCAGTGGCGCACTGCTGTAGTGCGCCGCTTGGGAAGCGCGGTGGCGCTCCCGCCGAGGGTTCGGATCCCACATACAGACCGGCCGCTCACTGGCTGAGCGAGGGGCGGGAGCAACACCGAGGGTTGCGATCCCGTGGCCGGTCCTGGTCCGGTATGGGCGCGACACTGAGGGTTGCGATCCGTTGCCGGTCACGAAAAAAGACAAAAAGGAAAAAAAAAAAAAAAAAGAACTGCCAACTGTGTGTATATAAATATATATATACACATATACACATATGTACATATATACACACACACACATATATACATACATACACACACACATATATACATACATACACACACACATATATACATATATATACATATATATACATACATATATATATATATATATATATATATGCCAAAGCAATATATAAACCAATGGGACAGAATAGAGAATCCAGAAATCATATATATATATGTATGTATGTATGTATGTATATATATATATATAAAATGTACCCAGCTATCTCACTGCTGGGTGTATACCCAAAGGAATGGAAATCATGTTGAAGGGACATCTGTACTCTCATGTTTATTGCAGCTCTATTTACAATAGCTAAAAGTCAGAGTCAACTGAAATGCCCATCATCAGACGAGTGGATAAGGAAAATGCGGTATATTTACACAATGGAATACTACTCTACTATAAAAAAAGAATGAGGTTCTACCATTCGCAGCAACATGGATGAACTTAGAGAAAATTATGTTAAGTGAAATAAGCCAGGCACAGAAAGAGAAATAACGCATGTTCTCACTTACATGTGGGTGCTAATGAAAATAAATAAATAAATAAACAAATAAACAAGAAAGATACAACAATCACAGTAGTTTGTTGAACTTTTTAAGAGAACAGAACTGAGGTTGCCGGGGGTGTAAAAGGGAGGAGGGAAAGGGCCACGAAAATTGATTACATTGTATAACGATTGATAAATAGATAAAAAAATAAGATTTAATACCAAAATCTAAAAGGAAAACACTGAGTTATTTGCATATGTTATCAGAAATATATAAAATAAGACAATGGACTATAAAAAAATATATAAAACAGAAAATAAAAAATAATAAGTTTTATCATTCTGAAAAAAAAATCACTTTATGAGCATTTTTCTGATTTCCAATTTTCTGACTTTAAAATAAGGCTGGCCAGTTACCTCAGTTGATTGGAGTGCGGTATTATAACACCAGAGTCAAGAGTTCAGATCCTTGTACCTACCAGCCTCCAAAAAACAATAAAAATCCTTAAATACTTTATAATTAGATAATATCTCTCAAAGTAAACAATTTAAATCCTTAATTCAAAAAGTTAAATTTTTGTTAACTGTACAGAACAAATTACTTATAATGGCTTGGGTTATTACTCTTTTTTCCTTTATAGATTCTAAAATATTAGCACTAACTTTATATCATTCACAAAGTCCTTTCGGACTTAAAGTAGTGACACTTTCTAGAGCAATAAATAATACAGTTTTTCTGACTGACATCTAGAAATTTATGAGTAATTGCATTACAAAGACTGATTGTTTCCCCGGAATTCAGGTTAGGGGAAAAAAATACTAGACTCCTCACCCTCCAGAAGGGACCTAAATACACAGTATTTTGAAAAAGTTCCAGGATGATTATAAGATGTCTTCCCTTCCATCTGGCACATCTTCTCATCTGATAAAGTTTTTAAAAATATTTATTTTTAGTTGACATTTATTAATTGTCTGTATTATGGGGTACAGAATTATGTTTCAGTAGATATATACAGTGTGATGATCAATTCAGGGTAATTAGCATATTCATCAACACTAAAATGATCATTTCTTTGTGATGAGAGCATTTGAGCTCCTCTTTTCTAGCCATGTGAGAACATACGATAGATTATTGTTAATTATAGATGTCTAGTACTATGGTAGATCATTAAAACCTATTTTTCTTGTCTAGCTTTAATTTTGTATTCATTAACCAACCTGTCCCTATACCCCCTTACCTCTTCCCTTCCCATCCTCTAATAACTACAGTTCTAGTCTCTACTTCTATAAGGTCACCTTTTGTTTTTGTTTTTTTTTTAGCTCCTACATATGAGTGACACCAGTCATTGGATTAGGGCCCACCTCTATGACCTCATTTTACCTTCATTACCTCATTAAAGGCCCTATCTTCAAATACAGTCACATTCTGAGGTCCTGAGGGTTAGGGCTTCAACGTATAAACTTTAAGGGGATATAATTCAGCCCATAGCACTTGTATTTAGGAAAAATGCTATTTTCCCAAAACTCCATGTTTCTTTTTATTTTTCAGAGAATGCAGAGAGCTGAAAGTATGCTAGTTAACTAAAAAAATCAGAAACTATGCTAGTTAACTAAAACAAAATGGAATAGACTAGTCACCAGGTTTTCAATAAGCTGTTTTAATTCTTGAAAGCCAAGATAACATATATGCTTAGTCTGATACTGTTTTCAGAACAAAAGTTTTGTTATATAAAAAAAATCCATTTGTACACTAAAGAAAGTGGAAAATCAATCCATTAAAAATGTTAGAACATATGTTAGTGAGCTATTTGGGGACTCCTGTTAATGGCAACATGAATATTAAATATCCTAAAAATCATCCTACACAAAACAACCAAAACTACAGGGTATAAGATAAACTTATGGGCTTGTAAAAAAGGGCTAAGAACAAAGAGGAAATGAAAAATCAGAGCAGCAAGTAGAAGCTGAGAGTTCATCTGGCATAAGAGGAGGGTTGATTGCTTGGTAACGAAAGGACTTGAGCTTCAAACACCATTACAGAATATGAGATATAGCCAATAGTTCCAAGCAGTGAGTTTAGACTGTGATGTTCCCTGGAAAGCCAGTTCCCCTGAAGACTACATATCCAGTGAAAGAATAAATTAGAACATTTCTACCCTCAACTAAAGAAAATTAGAAAGTTTCTTTGCCTTGGTCTGTGCAAAAGACTTTCCCAAGAACTTAAGACCACTGGCTTACCTTCAAACAGATAGATGTGGGGATTAAATCTATGTTAGCTACATAATCTAGGAACTCCAAGTTGAAAAATTACCCCCCAAGTTAGTTTCTGTCTAATAAAGCCTGAGTATCTGGCAAAAGCAAATACAAATGTTTTTGCAGAGGCACACCCTTAAGTCAGGCTGCTGAGAATTTCCACAGATAAAGATCATGTGATGATAAACACATAATTCCAAAATACAAATAATAAAAACTTATCCACCATAAATCAATAAACAGACACAATAAACAGGATAATCTGACCCCTTAAATTAGATGATAAAGTTTTTGGATAAAGACAATGAAATAAAAATGCTTAAAATATTAAAAATTTTTTAAAGTGTGAAGAAATAAAAAGGAATTTAAAATATGAGAAAATAAGAAACTGTAAAACAGACAATATAGATCTAAGAAGAACCAATTGTCACTGAAGTTAAACAAAACAATGGACTAGTTAAACAACATAATTTATCTTAGTGGAAAGCCTCTACAAAAAACTCTTAGAGTTGATAAATGATTTCAGCAAAGTTGCAGAATACAAAATCAACAGACAAAAATCAGTAGCATTTCTATACTTCAGCAGTGAACATGCAGAAAAACAAAATCAAGAAAGCTGGTCCATTTACAGTAGCCACCAAAAAAATAAAATACTTAAGAATAAAGTTAACCAAGGATGTGAAAAATCTCTACAATGAGAACTACAAACCACTGTTGAGAGTAATTAAAGAGGACAAAGAAGATGGGAAGATATCTCATGCTCTTGGATTGGAAGAGTCAACATTGTGAAAATGTCCATACTACCCAAAGTGATGTACAAATTCAATGCAATCTCCATCAAAATTCCAATGCCATTTCTCTTAGAAATGGAAAATACTATCCTTAATTAAAGAGGACAAAGAAGATGGGAAGATATCTCATGCTCTTGGATTGGAAGAGTCAACATTGTGAAAATGTCCATACTACCCAAAGTGATGTACAAATTCAATGCAATCTCCATCAAAATTCCAATGCCATTTCTCTTAGAAATGGAAAATACTATCCTAACATTTATATGGAATAACAAAAGACCACAAATAGCCAAAGCATTTCTGAGCAAAAAAAATAAAGCTGGAGGTATAACACTACCTGACTTTAAACAATACTACAAAGCTATAATAACCAAAACAGCATGATACTGGCATAGAAACAGACACATGGATCAATGGAATAGAATAGAGAATCTGGAAATCAACCCATATACCTACAGCCATCTGATCTTTGACAAAGGTACTAAGTCTATACACTGGGGAAGAGACTGCCTCTTCAGGAAATGGTGCTGGGATAACTGGATATCCATATGCAGGAGAATGAAACTAGACCCACACCTCTCACCATATACCAAAATCAACTCAAAATGGATTAAAGAATTAAATATACACCCTGAAACAATAAAACTTCTTAAAGAAAACAGGGAAACTCTAAGAAGTAGGACTGGGCACAGACTACATGAATATGACCCCAAAAGCATGTGCAACCAAAGGAAAAATAAACAAATGGGATTATATCAAACTAAAAAACTTCTGCACAGCAAAAGAAATAATTAACAGAGTTAAAAGACAACCAACAGAGTGGGAGAAAATATTTGCAAAATATACATCTGACAAAGTATTAATTTCCAGAATATACAAGGAACTGAAACAACTTTATAGCAAAAAAACAAGTAACCCAGTTAAAAAACTGGCAAAGGAGCAATAGGCATTTCTTGAAGATATACGAATGGCCAACAAACACATGAAAAAATGCTCAACGTCACTAAGCATTCAGGAAATGCAGATCAAAACCACACTGAGATATCATCTCACTCCAGTTAGGATGGCTAATATCCAAAAGACTGTGAATGATAAATGCTGGCAAGGTTGTGGAGAAAAAGGAACTCACACACTGTTGGTGGGACTGCGAAATGGTGCAGCCTTTATGGAAAATGGTATGGAGGTTCCTCAAACAATTGCAGATAGATCTACCATATGACCCAGCTGTTCTGCTACTGGGAATATACCCAGAGGAATGGAAATCTTTGTGTCAAAGGGATACCTGTACTCCAGTGTTCATTGCAGCACTATTTACAATAGCCAAGAGTTGGAACCAGCCCAAATGTCCATCATCGGATGAGTGGATACGGAAAATGTGGTATATCTACACAATGGAATACTACTATGCTATAAAAAAGAATGAAATACTGCCATTTGCAACAACATGGATGGACTTAGAGAAAATTATATGAAGTGAAACAAGTCAGGCACAGACAGAGAAATAACACATGTTCTCACTTATCTGTGGGAGCTAAAAATGAATAAATAAATACACAAACAAACATGGGGGGGGTGGGAAGAAGACAAAACAACCACAATTCCTTGAAGTTGTTAAGACAAGCAAACAGATATGAGGTTGATGGGAGGGGGGGGAAAGGGAGGGGGACAGGAGGTTTCGGTAAAGGGACACAAAAATCAATCACATTTATATTGATAAAATTAAATTAAATTTTTTAAAAAACGGAATATAGATTTAAGAAGAACCAATTGTCACTGAAGTTAAAACAAACAAAACAATGGAGTAGTTAAACAGTGTAATATATCTTAGTGGAAAGTAGGTGAACTGGAAAAACAAATCAAAAGAAAAATACTAAAATGCTACATGGAAAGCTAAAGAGATATAAAATATATAAAGGAAGTTAAGAGACACAGAAAACAGAGAACAGGGAAAGGCAGCATTTAAAGACATAACAATTAAGCATTTTCCATGGTGACTAATGAAATGAATTCTCAAAACCAGGAAGCATAAGTCTCTAGATTAATAAAGAAATCAAAATCCACTCCTAGACACACTGTAGTGTAGCTGCACAACATTAAAAACAATGTGAAGATCTTAAAAGCATCCAGAGAGAAAAATATATATTACTTAAAAAGGAATAACAGTGAGAACAGCAAATTTCTCAACTGCCACAGTAAAATACAGTGTACTAATGTTTTCAAAGTCTTACGAGAAAATAACTTTCAACCTAGAAATTTATACTCGTATTTCTAAACTATCATTCAAAAAGAAAGCAAAATAAAAATACTTCAGGCAAAAATTGAAAGAGTTTAACACTAAAAGACCCTTACCTCAAAGGAAGTAGGAAAAAAGAAAAACCTAGCACAGAAAAGTAGGGTGAATAGAAAAAATCAAATAAATAGTTAGAAATAAATTCAAATATATTAATAAAATATACAAATGGACTGTTTGCCTATTTTTAAAAAAAGAGAACATAAAATTGGATTTAAAAAAATATTACAAGGAGAAAATTCCAAAAACTATTATGGTAGGCTATTTCAATACCTATCTCAGTGATAACAGAACAAGCAGATAAAAAATAATCAAGATACTGACCATCTGAACAATGCTTTTAATAAGCTTGATCTAATGGCCATGAAGAATATTGTACCTAACAGCTAAAATATATACATTCTTTACAAGCACACATAGAAATGAAGCAAAATATTACAAGAATGAGCCACATAGAACACCATAAATCAAGTGTCACAAATTTCAAAGAAATCAGTATTAAATGTCCTCTATGTACATTTAAGTTAGAAATCAATAATTTTTTTTTTTTTTTTTTGTCCTTTTTGAGACTGGCTGCACCGCGCTCAGCCAGTGAGTGCACCGGTCATCCCTATATAGGATCCGAACCCGCGGCGGGAGCGCTGCTGTGCTCCCAGCACTGCACTCTCCTGAGTGCGCCACAGGCTCAGCCCAATAATTTTTTTAAAAGCTTAAAAATGTTTGCAAATTTTAAAAAGTTACAATAATTCATGGGTCAAGAAAAGGAATAACAAAAAATAGAAAAGGAACAGAAATGAACTGTAACCAGAACACCATAAATTAAAACCTTGGGCCAAATTTTTATTTATGAAAAAACATAGACCTTTAAATACTTTCAATAGAAAAGATGGAAAATTAATATATTAGATATCCAAATCAGCAAGAAAAGGCAGAGCTATTCTGAAGAAAGTAAAAGGAAGTAAACAAAAATAAGAGCAGAAATAATTAATTAGAAAACAAAGATATGCTGGAATATGATAAAATAGTCGTGACAATAATCAGAGTTATCAAAGATAATAAAGAGAAAAAAATGCAAGAAAAAAAGTAGTCACCTTTTCCAGCCTGGAATTTTTTTCTCCTAAGGAGATTCTCAAACCTTTGAGACTTTGTGCAAGTAGATGGCTTTAAAGTGCATATTATAAATATCTTTTGATGTAAGTTTCATTTAGGGAAATATTAAAATTATGGCCTTTTTCCCAAGGTTTTCACATGGTTGGCTCCTTATTACTCCAGTATCTCAAATGTCATCTCCTCAGAGAGACATTCCCTGACCACCAAATTGCTATGTATATATACCCCTCTCGCATTTTCTACCATACTGATATATTTTATTTTTTAGCTAGTATTTATCATTGTGTAAAATTATTTCGTGCGATTATTTGGTTAGTTTTATATTGAGTGGTTTCTGCTCCACTAGAATGAAAGCTCACTATGAAAGCAAACACCTTGACTTATGAATAAACAGCTAAACAATGAGGCCTGGGAGGAATTCATTCATTAATTCAACGAACATTTATTGAAGTCTTATTACATGTGAGGGTCTGTTCTAGATAATAGGAATACTGTAGTAAACGAAACAGGCAAAACTAACTGCCTTTATGGTATGGCAGGGAAAGTAAGTTACAGGATTCAAGTTATACGAGGTAATACCAATTGAGATGATTATTTTTAAAAGACTAAATTGAAAATGTGTGTTTAGAAGTTAACCTGGATAGATATGTTTAAGAATCACTTCACTGTTGCCAATATCACAGATCAAATCCAGGCTACCTTGGAATAAAAGTGCCTGCCTAAATTCTAAGACACTCATAGGTTTCTGGCAAATAATCAACAGATTTTTGGCTAGCTCCAAAATGTATAATTCACATATCTTCAAGTTATCTGGATTCCTATGCCATTTTACATTCATCTGCCACATACACAGTGGAATTTTCCATCATCTCATTATAAATAACAGTACAATGTGATGAGCAGAGAGAAGAGTGAGAGATGGGAGAAATACAAATGACAGACTTGTTATTTTACCTGAAATAAAATATGCCAAAAACCTGTTTTCAGCATAGTCATAAATGAATTAGTACAGCATCTTAATGTGTGTTATCTAATTCAGTGACCACAAAAATCTTGTAAACAACATAACTCTCAGCAGGGTGAAGGGTGAGGAACCCTGGTAAATTATCCATCATTTTGTGGTTTATATCATCGATGTCTCTGTTAGCAAACAGGTATATTATGGAGCACATTTTACAAATACATTATCATAAAATGATTATGTAGTACTTTAATGGACTTTTTAAAAACTAAATTCTTCAATATATTCAAATTTCACAGTAACAAATAATCATGCTCTTAAATTTGTACTTATCTCAAATGTATTGCTGATCTTCCAACCCCCAATCACTTAATAGAAAGAGTTCAGACCTGACAGTTCCAATTACTGTATTTGTAAAAATTTTCTAGTATGATTCTTTACTCAGTTTCTTTCACTTCCCACATTTCTAGCAATAGACCTTGTGACATGTTCAAGACTGCACTCTACTGGTTATCCTTTGCCATCCATTAGTGCAAATGCTGGGAACATCTAATGTTTGGTTTGAGTTATTAGTGTCAACAGTGGATGAGTAAGACAACTGATAAAAGCAATTATCTGAATAACGCCAATAGTTCAAGCATCTTGAACAGATACATAGAGTTAGTGAGCAATTTAAGTGTTTTCTGAATTTAAATATTCAGTACTAGTAATATTTACATTACTTCTTGAATAATAGATAAACATATGCTTAAAACATGTTTTGGGTTAAGGTGACTACCACCAAAGGGCAGATTAGCCTTTATAATGATTATATAATAACTACTACTGGAAATATGTATACAAAAATGCTACATTAAAAAGTAACACAAAAAGTTGTATGAAAAAAGTAAAAATAAAAACAAAACTGGTTAAAAGAAAAACACAAAAAGGGTATGATAATGTAAATGTCACTGATTAAATCTATAAATATCCCAGTACATACATTAATGAAGACTACAAAAATTTAGAAAAATATAACTAAAATGTAATATTGTCAGGGTGCCCTCTCAGTCAGCCAGGCCCGGGCTCCGGATTTCCCTGGTGGTGGCCACCGAGTGATCCCCAGCAGACTCCCTATCCCCCCCAGGCAGGACCAGATAAGTTGCCCTCTGCGACATAAGCCGAAGAAGGATCCCCGAAGGTGGGTGAGTGCACCGCCTGCCTATTCAGCCCGCAAAGGGACACTCAGACGCGGCGGGGGTTCCGTCAAGCAGTTCCGTTTATTGTTTCTCAAACACTCATACATAATAGCCAAGCAAGCGGGAATTTCCACACACACAGCCAATCAGCAGCATGGTCATGCGTGCATGTACCTTACTTTTCTACATCTAACCTACTGATCATGCCCTGATCACCAGCGCAGAAAAGCATAACTACCAATAAAAAGTTTTCTGAAACTAGCAGTGACATTCCCCCTTTACTTCCTCTAGGTGCCATCTCATGTGGACCATGTGGCTGGGGAGCTTACACAGCTGCCATTTGGTGTGGCCTCCTTTCACCCTAGCAATTGCTATAGCAAGTGGAGCGGTGGCAGCCCAACATAATATTCCCTAAATTCCTTAATAAATAATTTTAAAAATACTTATAATGGCTTGGAGAAGTTATGGAAGAGGACAGATAAAATTTAAGGGGATCAAATATAAAATTATTTACTTGGAAAAGTAAATAAAGGAATTTCAGACAATTGAAAAAAAAAGTAGAAGTTAATACTTTAAAAGAAACTTATCTAGATGACTGCACTAGCCTCCTAATATGCCTTTCTGCAGCCAGTTGCCCTGCTGTGCCATGTTAATCCCCCATGGTACAACCCTTCTCAAGTAAAACCCTTCATTACCCTTAAAATGGCTCACAAGACCATTCATAACCTGGTTCCCATCTACTTCTCCCTGTATTTTTCATCTTTTCCCTTTGTTCCCCCACCCCCTACCACCATGCTCTGGCCATATAGAACTACAGAGCTCCTTTGGTTCATTGAACATGATAAACCATTCATGACATTTCTTTTTTTTTTTTTTTGTCCTTTTTGAGACCGGCCGCACTGCGCTCAGCCAGTGAGCGCTGTGAGCACACCTGTCATCCCTATATAGGATCCGAACCCGCGGCGGGAGCGGTGCTGGGCTCCCAGTGCCGCACTCTCCTGAGTGCGCCACGGGCTCGGCCCCATTCATGACATTTCTTTTTTTTTTTTTTTGTCCTTTTTGAGACCGGCCGCACTGCGCTCAGCCAGTGAGCGCTGTGAGCACACCTGTCATCCCTATATAGGATCCGAACCCGCGGCGGGAGCGGTGCTGGGCTCCCAGTGCCGCACTCTCCTGAGTGCGCCACGGGCTCGGCCCCATTCATGACATTTCTAATCCTTGAGTCTTGCACTTACCTTTTTTTCTCTGGGTCTGAAAGGCCTTCACACTCTTCTTGCCTAGCTTAAATTTTACATTCTCTAGAAAGCCATTAAACATTTAAACACATGCACATGCATGCACACGTACCTACACATGCTCAGATAATAGACTAATTTACTTAGTCTTGTATGCTCCGATAGCATTGTACTTTTGTTATAGTACTTCTCACCAGTCAATATCAAAGAAATGTTTGAACAAGAGGGGTAATTGAGGTGTACCATCAGAAATCTAAAGTTACACTGCTTGAAATTATTAAAATAAAACACATTTCCAAAGCTACTTTAGCTAGAGCAGATAGTAGTATGAGGGAGATAGGCCAGAAGAGTATATTGTTTGCTAAAGGAGGTATCTTAAATTTAGCAGACTGTATTGGTTAGCTCTCTGGGGAAAAAAATAGTTGTGGATCTTTTCCAGATAAATTTTAGGTGCATTCAAGAACTAAATGTAAGCAATTATATAAAAATTAAAACAAAATAGAAACTAGTTTTTATCAAACCTCTAGATCAGCATTGTTCAGTAAAATATAATGCAAGCCACATAAGTAATTTAAAAAATTTTAGCAGCCACATTAAAAAAGTAAAAACAGGCAAAATTAATTGTAATGTTTTATTTAATGCAGTATGTCCAGAATATTTTTAACAGGTAATCAGTATAAAATTATTAACGAGGCATTTTACATTGTTAGATGTTTTTGTACTAAGCCTTTGAAATCCTTTGTGTATTTCACAAAGACTAGCCACATTTCAAGTGCTTGATAGCCACTTGGCTAGTGACTCATTGGACAGCACAGCTGTAGATGAAGTTAAATACAGAAGCAATAGAAGATATCACAAAGGAAAAAATGGATAACATTGGCTACAGGAAAATAAAGAAAAAGGAAAAGACAAAATGAGAAAATATTTGCAACATAATATAGTACAATGTCATTATTTTTAATATACAAAAAATTTGTACAAACCACTGGGAACACTTAAAAACCCAAAAGATAAATGAGAAAGATGACATAAACAGGCAACTTGCAAAAGAGCTAGTAACAAACATAAAGATAATAATTAAAGAAGTACAAATTTATACAGTAGTAATATCCTACTTTTATCTGTCAAGGCAGCAAAGATTTTAAAACTAATTTCTAATGTTTCAGAGAATGTAGTCAAAGTGTGTTCTCATAGACTATCAGAGGGAACATGAAGTAGTAAAACCCTTTTAAAAGGCAGTTTAGCAACAGGCACCAGAACTTCATTTCTGGGAATCTACCATAAGGAAACAATATTAATTAAAGATAAGGGAAAAACTATGTACCAAAATACTCCCTTCAGCATTGTTCATAGTAATGGAAAAATTGAAAACTACCTAAATTCCTTATATTAAGAAGATGGTTAAGTAGTTTATGGTGTAGTCATTTGATGGAATACTTAGAGTAAAAACATGGAAGTTTTTTTTAATCAAACTAAAAATAATACAGAATTGAGTATCTTATATCTAGAATTTGTGGGGAGTTGGGGGAATCAATCCTGCAAAACAAGACTAAGAAATTTATCAGAATGTTAACAGTGTTTATCTTAAGGTAGAAGATCTTCAGATTTTTTTTCCAGTTTTCTAATTTTCTCTTTTTTTCAAATGTCATAAAATTAATATGTATTAACTTTGTAATGAAAAGAAAATACTTGAAATGGTGAGATTAATTTAACACATTCTCAGATATAACTTAAGACGTCATATTAATTAAAGTATGCTCAACTCGTGCTGTGTCAACTTATATTTTGTCTTTAGAAAAACACAGTACTTAGCAACTGATGAACTCACGTAGATGATCTAAATATTCTGTGGTTTGTCTCCATTTTTGTTTCAGAATGAACTTTACTGACTCATAAAAATTTGCTACTGTCATCTTTTTTTGTTCTCTTTACTTTTGGCTTAAGTCTAACCTCCTGAAAAGTGAAGTAATACTTTTTTAATAAATCCATATTATAAAATTGTAATCCCCATTTTGCTTTCCAGTTTCATACAGTTGAATAGCTCACATCTGCTCTCTTAATTGAACATTTAATATTTTTATGTACTGATTTGCTTTTTTTCTGTTTTGATTAACACTCCTTCCCCTCATTTTAAGGTTATTCTGGTACAAGTTAACCCAGGAGAAGCATTTACAATAAGAAGAGAAGATGGACAGTTCCAGTGCATTACAGGTAAGAATGGTAATCGATAATAATAGTTTAAGACAAAAATTTATGATACATAATAGTATCATACTATATGTATGATATAATATGTACTATAGTATTATATGTACTATTATATGTCTCTGTGTGTGCACGTGTGTATGTACCTGTATGATTATGGTTTCTTTTTTTCTTTCTCACTTCCACCACACATAAAAGCACAGATTCTTAATACATTATTGTTTAACTATTGCAGTAGCATTCTAACTAATCTTTTTGCCCTGGTTTCTTGATTAATCTCACTATAATATTATAGTGTTCATGTCAATTTCCTGCTCAGAAATCTTCAATGAATCTGTTCTAGATTCCTTACTCTTTCAAAAAGATCATTTCAACTTTCTAATCTTGTTCCAACTTCCCCTTCAATATTGCTTCCCTTCAGTATTTCTAATTGGCTTATTTACTCTCTTGAACCTGTTTTGTGATGTCTCTACTGTTTGCTTTATTTAGAATTCACTCTTACCACCACCACCACTCTCACCCCCAGCCTATCCAAATCCTATCAATGTTTCAAGATTGAGCTCAGGTCTTACCTTTAACAAGTTTTTTGTAAAGTCTTTCTTTAGTAAGTATCCCTTAGGGATGTTATTTTGCACTGGATAATTCTTTGCTGTGGGGGATGTTCTGTGAATTGTAGGATATTTAGCAGAATCCCTGGCCTCTACCCACTAGCCACTCCTCTCATTTGTGACAAACAGAAACGTCTCCAGACATCACCAAATATCCCCTAGGGAGCGAAATTACCCCTATTTGAGAACCACTGTTATATATATGAAAATGAGAGCAATAAAAAGGTCACTGGCTTTAGAATTAGAGAACCTAGGTTTATATCCCAACTCTGCCACTTACTAGCCATATGATCTTGCATATGTTACTTAACCTATGTAAGTACATTTCTCATCAGTGAAATTTCCATCTCCATCAATAATAGTACACTTCATAGGATAATTGTGAGGATTAACTAATATGCATGTAATGCACTCTGAACGCTGTGGGGTTATTGTTAATGTAAAGTAATCCCCGTCTCCTCTGAAATCCCATAATACCAATTGTTGTGCCATTCATTTGCCAAATAAGTATATGCTGTCTTGTAATAATTCTTCTAGTTATATTTTTTAAGTTATTTAAATTTTGTTTTACTTGAAATGTTTATTCAGTCTCTCCAACTAAAGTCTAAGCACTTTGAGGACAGACTACATTTCTTTGTTTCCACTTCAGTTCTTTACCTTCTGTATATTGGGTATTGCCTTGGGTTGCTTGAATTTTGTACCCCAAAGTCCACATATTAGAAACTTAATTTCCACTGTTAATTGTTGAGGGTGGGAAATCCTATTATGGTAATTGAAAAGTGGGGCCTTAGAGGTGATAAGATTGGGGAACCATTCTGTAATGAATGGATTAATAATGGTGGTCAGGGGCGTAGTTTGGAGGGCTTTAAAAGGAGAGTGAATGAAGAGGTTAGTCTCCTCTGCTCCACCATTTTCGTAATGTGATACTCTGCTGTCACTGTCACTACCACCAAGGCTCTCACCTGATGTGTTGCCTGGACTTTGGACTTCCCAGCCTCAGAAACTGTGAGCAATAAATTTTGTTTTCTTTATAAATCACCCAGTTCCAGATATTTTGCTATAAGCAACAGAAGTGGATTAGCACAGAAAATTGGTACCAGAGAAGTGGGGTGTTGCTTATAAGAAATACTTGAAAATGTGGAAATGGCTTTGAAACTGGGTGTAAAGGAAAGGCTGGAGGAATATGGAGGAACAGGCTAGAAAAAGCCTAGATACTGGTGAAAGTTTAGAAGACAAGAAAACCAGGGAAAGTTTGGAATGTTTTAGAAACTGATTGAATAGTGGTGAGCAGAATGTTGATATAAACATAGACAGTAAAGGCCATTCTGAGAAGATCTCAAATATAAATGAGAAGGAGCTTTTTAGAAACTGGGACAAAACTGACCCTTGCTATGAACTAGCAAGAAACTTGGCTGCATTGTGTCCATGCCATAGGACTTTGTGGAAGGTGAAATTTAAGAGTTGTGAACCAGAGTATTTGGCGGAAGAAATTTCTAAGCAGCAAAGCATTTAGAAAGCTGCATGGCTACTTGCAATAGCCCATGCTGAGTTATGACAGAAAAGTCATGATGTAAAGCCAGAAAAGCAAAGCAGAGCGTAACAATTTGGAAAATTTGCAGCCTGGACATGTGGTAGATAAGCAGAGAGCATTTTCAGAAAAAAAATGTAATGGTGCCAGGAAAATTAGTACAAAAGAAAAGGATTATCAAGAGAAAGGGGAAAAGGCCCTGAAGGCATTGCAGAAGCCTCAGGGTCCAACCCTTCCATTTCAGGCCCAAAGGCCTAGGGAGACAAAATCGTCTTGGGGAACAAGCCTGAGGCACCCTCCATGGGCTCACTGCCCAGGACCATCTTGAGGTGCTGCTTCCCACACCCCTGCTGCTCTAGCCTTGGCTAAATTAGCCCCAGGTATGGCTGGACCCACAGCTTCGAAAGATAGTCTGGAAGCCTTGGTGTTAGTTCTGCAGGCTCTGCAGAATGCCTAGCTGTGAAGGTTTGGGAGTCTCCACCCCAATTTCAAAGGCTGTATGGAAAAGTCTGGGGGCCCAGGAAGAGACCTGTCACAGGGGCAGAGTCACTGCAGACAGCCTTCACTAGAGCAATGCCAAGTGGAAACTCTGGGGTTGGAGTCGCAGCAGAGAAATCCCACCAGAGTCATGCCTACTGGAGCTGTAGGAGCAGGACCGCCATAGAGACCCCAGACCTGTGGAGCTACCAGAGTGGAACACCAGTGTGTGACAGCTGAAGTGTGGCCTGAGACCAGGAAAGCCATAGGAGCAGAGCTGCCTGAGGACTTGGGGGCCCAACCCTCACACTACTGTGCAGAGGACACTGAACATGGAGTTGAGGTACATGTTTCACCAGCTTTGAGATCTGATGCCTGCCCTGCTGGGTTTCGGACTTGTTTCAGACCTGTTACCCCTTTCTTTTGGCCTATTTCTCCCTTTTCCAATGGGACTATGTGCCCTATGCTTTTCGCACCGTTGTGTCTTGGAAGTAGATAACTTGTTTTGACTTAACAGATGGGAGTTTGAGACTTTGGACTTTTTGAGCTGAAACAAGTTAAGACTTTGGAGATGAAATTAATGTATTTGTATGTGAAAAGGACATGAGCTTTGGCAGCGGGGGTGGGGAGGCAGAGGCATAATGCCTTGAGTTGAATGTCCCCCCCAAACTTAATCCCCACTGTAACTGTTGAGGGTGGTAAATCCTATTATGGTAACTGAAAGGTGGGTCCTCGAAGAGGTGATTAGATTATAGGGCCATGCTGTAATGAACAGATTAATAATGGTGGTCAGAGGTGTGGTTTGGAGGGCTTTAAAAGGAGAGTGAATGAAGAGGTTAGACTCTCTGCACCACCATTTTCACAATGTGATACTCTGCTGTCACTGTCACCACCACCAATGCTCTCACCAGATGTATTCCCTGGACTTTGGACTTCCCAGTCTCAGAACTGTAAACAGTAAATTTTACTTTCTTTATAAATCACCCAGTTTCAAGTATTCTATTATGAGCAACAGAAACAGACTAATACAGGTATCTAATAGTTGTTGCTTTAATTTAAAAAGAGTTTGTTAGAGGTAGGGTGATCATCATCCAAACTGAGATATCTTTGAAAGTGAAAGGACCCCAGCAGTTACTCCAAGACAATTGGTATGAAACAAGACTGTCCTCTCTTCCCCCATTTTACCTAAGCTGTCTAATCTATTTAATTAAAGAAGAGATAGACCTTTAGCCTGCCATTTAAACCCTATATGAGGGTACTTCAAAAAGTTCAAAAACAGAATTGAAAGATAATACGAATCTTTCCATGAACTTTTTGAAGTACCTTCGTATGTTTTGGAGTTAGAAATTTATCTAAGTTAATTTAAATCATTTGTATAGCAGTTAAGGTAACTTCACAAATAGGAAGAGTCCACATATTCTGGGCTTAAAAGAAACCAGGCAGCAGAATTTATAAGCAATATAGGAAACCTTGCATATCTTTAGTTACCAATTAGGTTTTCATGGAAATAATTTCATTTTTATACTATATTCCTCATAGAATGTTAAGTTTCTAATAGAGCACACATCTTAGATTTATTTGTACATCTTTTTTCAAATTGTTTTCAATAAATATTGTTTATATTGGAAACATTTTAATTAATATAGCATTGGTCTTTCCAAACACATTTATAGATGAAGAAACTCATTACTGTTTTAGTGTGACTTAAAATACGAAAACTGCTCATCATGGTTGCATAACTAGACACTGAATTATAAATAGTTTATATTTCAAAAGTTAATTTGTAACTGTAATCTGTTAAAAAAAATTAAAAACTTCATAAATCAATTAAATTGATTTTATATGTGGCAATAACCACTTTGGTCAGAACCAGAAGGGCGTATCTAACTTATAATGTGCCTGTAATACTAACAGTATCCTAGTAGTAAGAACCAAAAACTGTGTGGAGATATTTTTAGACAGGGACACATTTCTCTGCTTCAGTGGAAAACAGAGACTTCTTTTTCTGTATGGCAGATAGTAGGAGTGGAGACTTTGTTTTAAAATTACCAGGCCAAATACAATCCAGCAATTCCACTGCTGAGTATATACCCAAGGGAATGGAAATCATCATGTAGAAGGGATACCTGCACTCCTTTGTTTATCGCAGCTCTATTTGCAATAGTCAAGAGTTGGAACCAACCCAAATGTCCATTGACAGACAACTGGATAAGGAAAATGTGTGTATATATACACAATGGAATACCACCCTGCCATAAAAAAAGAATGAAATTCTGCCATTTGCAGCAACATGGATGAACTTGGAGAAAATTATGTTAAGTAAAATAAGCCAGGCACAGAAAGATAAATACTGCATGTCCTCACTCATAAGTGGGAGCTAAAAAAATAAACAAATAAGTAAAGACAAGGAAAGGTACCTCAGTCATAATAATTAATTGAACTTTCAAAAAGAAAGAACAGAACTGAAGTTACCAGAGGTGAGAAAGGGGTGGGGGGAGAAGGGTTAGCAAGAAATTGATAAAGGGTCACAAAGAATGATTACATTGTGTAATGATGAATATACTAATTATCCTGATTTGATCACCACATATTTTACACAGGTATTGATATTCAACTCAGTATCCCACAAATATGTATAATCAATTACGTTTCAATAAAATAAAACTACCAGGCAGAGTTTTTAAAAACAAAGGAAAGGATAAAGGGAACCAGAGATGTAGTAAAAAGGCTCTCCCCTCTTTATGTTTTTGTCTGTCCATAATTACAAGATGGGTTATAGGTGGAAGGAGTAGCAGTTAGCAAGACACTGGGATTGAAGTCTTTATAAAGACCAATATGGCTTCACAGCAAGCAACAGAAGACAGGAATAGAAAAGACTAATTGATATCTACTAGATTCATCTCCTCCCTTTTCTTCCTCTTTGCCATCGCTAGTTTCTGTCATGTGGCAGGCCCCTTTCTGGACTAGTTGTGGAGCTAGTTAAACAGTGAGAGTAGGAATAGAAGTGGAGGCGACAGATAACAAAGAAAGAAAATCTCAAGGGAGGAAAATCATATGCCAGTGAAGCTGAGAGAAAAATAGTTCCTATTGCCCTCACATCATCATACTAGGAAAGCTATTCTCTGACAGACACTATACTAAGAAAAGAAAATCTCTATAGTAGAAACTAAGAATTAAATCCAGTGTAAATTAATAAACAATTGAATTAAAGACCACTTTTTAGAGTAGTTTTATTACCTGTCAAGAATTTATAGAAACAAAAACTAAATTAACAGAGGATCACAGAGAATTTTAGAGATCTTAATAATCGCCTTATTTTATTGAAGGTTCAGGATTTGAGAGTTACAGCTAGTTATGGGCAGAGCTCAATATAGTACTTTTTCTACCATAGCCTACTTCCTGGAGAGACAAACTGCTAATTCATTCATTCACTCAGTATTCAGTATTAGTATAAGACAAAAATCAATAAGCAAGCACTCTTTATCTCTTCAAGCTTATTTGACAGACTTTCTAATATATCTTTATGGGAAGATGAAATAAAGTTTGATCACTGGACCTTGCCAGTCTATATGTTGTCTCATGTTGTGTCGTCCAGAGCTTTGTTCTCTAGTGCTGTCTTTCTAAGCTTTCTTAATCAAAGCTTTGACAAAAATAAATGACGCTTAGGCAATTTTTAGTTGTCAGAAATTTACAAAGGACGATTTATAATGTTAAATGTTAAGCTCAAGAAGATCAGAACATATTGAAATGATAGGTCAAAACTAATAGGGTGAAATTTAATAAAAGTAAATATAAAGTTCTACATTTTCATTTGAAAAATTAACTGCACAGGTGCTGTTCAGTTTTGTCTCGGGGGGGGGGGGTTTGAAACTAACTCTTGTCTGTTAAACACAAAAGGAGTTTATTAAGATGATATTGAGACTCTTCCTCTTCTCATCTGCTTTCTTTCCTAACAGTTCAGTTCTGAAGTCATTAGGTGGGCAGAACAATATAGGCAGTGCACTGATGGAATGGGGGAGGCAAGAACCCAGACTGGGATGTCAGAACGCAGATTGGTTGAGGAGCACACCTCATAGAAGAACAATCTAGTGTAGGGAGTCAAAGCCCGGGCAGAGTGAGGAGGGAGTTCACACAGGGAAGCGGCCTGGTGTAGGGAGTCAGAGTCTCAGCAGGCTGAGGAAGGTATCTTCAAGAAGGGGCAGTATGGTGTGGAGTGTAAGAATGCAGGGTGAGGAAGTCATCAACATAACGGGCTGGTCCAGCATGGGGAATCAGAGCTCAAGCAAGACTTAGGAGACCACCCACGTGGGGGAGTAACCTGATGTGGGTTGGAGGATTTCCAGTAGGGTCAAACTGTCCACATGTAGGGGGTGTATTGGAATGAAGAGTTGGAACTTATGTGGGGTAAAAAGGGCATCCACACAGGTGGTCTGATAAGAAGATCATCATCAATGCCATGATTTTACCCCTGCCTCTTCTCCACTAAGAACTCAATATTATTTGCTTCCAGCACAGGTACCAGTTTTGCAACAGGAATTGTATAGCTACCCACCACTGCCTCTATATTATCAGCAGCTATAAGAGTGATAGTCTTTACCTCACACCAAGGTGACTCCCAAACACACAAAGGGCCTTCAAATCCTGTATACCAGAACAAATGACAACATCCACTACAATGCAGGAAAGGAAGACTTCACTTTATGAATAGAACTGGCTTATTTTAGCAGAAACTAGAGCTATATATGAATCATCTATTGAATCCCATTCACAAAAGAGAAAACAAATGAAATCTTGGACTACAAAAAGAAATATAATTTCAAAACAGATGGTGGTGAATGCTAGCTAGTTGGTATCCTTTCAACATGTTTAAAAGAAGTTTTGGCAAACTACTTTTTTGGATTGTCCCAAGGAAAGTAACCAGGAGAGCAGAGAAGCATAACATTATTCTTATAAAAGACTATAGATGCTTGAAGGATGTTTACCCTAGAAAAGAGCACAGTTACTTGGAAGACATTATTCTCTGTACTTTTAGAGGGTAGAATTTGACCAACAGATGAGAGTTGTAAGGAAGCAGATTTTGACTTGGGGAAGAACTGTCCAACAGTTACAACTGTATAAAAATGGACTCATTTGTTTCACCAGAGTCTCGTGATTGTATGTTTTTATGCACTGGGTGGATGATGATATAAAAGAATTTCTGTATAGAAAGAGAAATTTGATTAGGTGAATTCCAACATTCATTTTAACCAAATATTCTTTGGTTCCAGGATAAAAATTTAATTAAATTGAGATCTCTTTAGTTAATTCGAGATTGAGACTGTGAATGAGAGTCTTAAGTTGAACAAGTATACATGTTCACACTTCATAAAGTAATTGAGCTAGAAAATAGTTATTGCTTATAATAGACACAGTGTGCCAAGTAGTTAATTTATTAATACCCATTACTGATTAAATGAACACTTGGGAGAGACACTTTCACTAAACTTTTGAATCTTATAGGGACAGGAACAATGATGCTGTCTTTGTCTTGGTACATAAACCTTATTTAACTAAAGTGTTCAAGGAATATTATCTTCAATCCTATTTCATTAACAACAGAAATTGTCTCTCTATCTGTGATTCTCTGTGCTAAAATAATGCTTTTTGCTTAGTAGGCATTCTGTTGATAAGTTAAAATGAACTGCTAAAATATTTTTAAGTGTATTAGTGTACTTGTTTGCCTTGTTAACTACTGTATATGAAAAATATACTTTTTATACTTGGGGATATTTTTGTGCCTCAGTCTTCAAAGTGCACACCAGTTAAAATTGTACATTTATATGGAAATAGTAATTTAAATATGTAAATAGTGAGCCATAATATCAACTGGATATTGATCATTTAACCAAAACTCCTAAATTTCTGCTTATTTTCTTATGATTTGACTCTTACGTGTAGAAAAAGTGTCAGGGTAAATTCAGTTTTCTTGAGAGGTATCACCTTCATTTTCTCATCACTCACATTACTTAGGGAAGCCAAGAACCTAATTAAGGATCCCAGAGTATATTCACTCACTGGAGTTAGCATCACATCAAGCCCCACCTCTAAGTCTTGTTGCTTTCTCTTTTGGTTCCAAGTGACTCAGACCAGCTTCTCAGCAGTTAGGGATGTTTTCTTATCACTGTCGCTGCTGGTGTAGCTTTCTGCTTTGCCACTCGGGGTTTATTTGACCCTTCTTGCATCCATGGTTCCCTCATTTGAGAAGCAACCAGCAGTGTTGCTCCTGGGACACTTATTTGGGTTCCTCTGTTCCCATTTGTCTTCTCTTTATTACTGCTGCTGTTCATCACTGCCTTTCTACTCTCACCTTATCTCCTCCAGTTCCTGATCCTGACTCTTTCTGCCATTGTTACAGGGGTTTTTGAAAGCAAAGGAAGGTTTGTCCCATCCAGTAAATACCATTTTTGTCCCATTCTGTGTGTTTCATGATCATGGTAGGTATAACCACATACCCTCCTCCCTCTCACAATTACTCAGCTCTTCCATACTTGCCATCTCTTTGCATAGCATTTTTTAGCAGGTCCCCTAGACTGAGCCAGATTACTTTTGAGATCTGTAATAAATATAGTATTTTGTTAAGTAATTGTAAACTCTGATCTGTATCCCATTAATCCCAACTCTGTTACCTCAGAGTCAGTTCTTTGCCCTGCAAAAGTTGGAGCTCCTGGCCTTGTCCTTCTCTTGTTCTAGTCTAAACCTTTGTACCCAT
The DNA here is from genome assembly GCF_000696425.1 of Galeopterus variegatus. Lineage (NCBI taxonomy): Eukaryota > Metazoa > Chordata > Mammalia > Dermoptera > Cynocephalidae > Galeopterus > Galeopterus variegatus. The sequence goes on from NW_007731193.1 coordinate 150,315, forward strand.
AAGTTCTAATCAAGTCCCTCTTCTCCTCAGGATGTCTTTTTAGGGGAGGGTAGAGGAAAGGAGGGTTCTTATACAAGTAGGACTGCTAGTGATTTGCTCTAGGTATTATGGAATCCTAGAGACATCTCAGCCCCCATAACTCTTATTAGATATGTCAAGGCTTTGATACTAAAAATACATCTGAAATTTATTGGAAGTCAAGTGCTGTTGTTTTATACAGTAAACAGTATATGGTCACTACAGCTTTTTGCTGCAGTTACTATAACTAGAGGCATGAAATATTACACATGTAACTTTTCTTCCTAAATTCACAACAGTAGCACTTTAAAGAAATAATAGAATATGTGAATAAATTACTGGTGCATTGTTAAAGGCACTGGTCTGGGAGTAAGTTGACCTGGGTTCTAGAACAATAGGTAGGAGTTACAGGAAAACAGATTATAGTTCAGCTTGAAGAAGAACTCTGTAATAAACAGAGCTGTCAAAGAGCGTTAGGAGTGATCAGTTCTCCTTCCATCTTTGTAGGTGGTAATGCATATGCTGGCTTTTCACTTGGTGTTTTTGTAGAGGTCTTTGGAATTGATGCCTTTTAAGATTCTTCACAAGCCTAAAATGCTATGATTATGTAACCTTGGGTAAATTCTGGCCATTGTTTTGCACATATTGAAATGAGTGTGAGCTAGTGCAAATTAGATTCTACAAGTTCCCACCAGCTTTCAGTTTTTTACATATTCATAAATATGCTAATTATACCATATCAAGTTTATTTTAATAATATGGAGATCAGTATTTTAAGAATTTTTTTACAAAACCACTATCTTTTCCCCACTGACCTTCTGTTACTACAGATCTGACTGAAATTAACTAAGTTCTTTAAATTCTACTAAAATTATAAGTCAAAACAACATGTAGTAGATTCTCATTCCCATATAAGTAAGCATTATTTACTTTTTATAATTAGCAAACTACACCATGCAGAAGTTATGTTTTTTATACATTACTTAGAAAATCTTGACTGCCCTTAGAAAATGCTTTTTAAAGCGTAGGTAACTATTTTTCACACTAATGAAAAATCACATGATTATATTAAAAATTTGCCTTTTAAACTTTCTCTTCTAAAATGAAAACATCAGTTCCATTAGCATGGCTCAAAATACTAGTTTTGAAACATTGAGTCTTGTTTGTGAAAATGAATCAGAACAGATCATCCATTCAGAAATTCAGCCCATTTCAATTTAAATGAATGACTATGACTCATCCTGAGTACATTGTGTAATATTCCCAGGTTCTCCCTGAAAGCTATTAAATGTTAAAGCTAATAGAAAGGAAAATATAGACAAATTCATTTGTCATCAGTTCTTCCTGTTTCTAATGAATAAAATATCACCATTAAAGTTATTCTGTTGGAAATAGGAGATTAAGTCAGTTTAGTGAGTGCTGTTAAAGTAAATGACAAAAATCTCGATTAAAAAAAAACTGAATTACGGCAAAAGGAAATTAAGAGCCAGAAGTACGAATGTGTGAAATAGTTTATATTAGCTTTCCAATAGATATTTACAAATCTAGTGTATTCTAGCACTTTTTATATCAGTTAGTAACTAAAATGGACATATCAGGATCTAAGCCTTCTTTTGAACTGGGCTTACAAAATGTTATTTTATTAAATAGGCAGAAATATAAATATGAAATGTTTATTTTGGGTGCAATTCTTTCTCCCTTTCAAGTGACTCTGTTTTCTCTTTTAGGAAGGAAGCCACTGTTAAAGGTAGATAAAAGCTGCCTTTTGAACATATAATACTAAACAATTATAAAATAAGCATGTGTAAGAAAAAGAAAATGGTAATGTGTTTTTGTGAGGGGGAGGTTGGTTGGTTGGTTTTTAAAATTAAATTACCGTTCATGTGGTGAATTGTTTTCATATAAAGCAATTGTTATATTCTGGGTAACAGATGGAAATTTGGAAATCTGTATTTTCTGTACAAGAAAGATTTTGCTGTCTGCTCTTGATTTCTCAGACATTTACTTTTTCCTAGATTGCTATGATCAGATTTTTATTAGAATCATATTTTCTGAAGTTAGCATCATTACTTGTTTGCATAGGCTAAGGTAAGTTTGATAGACATACTGTCTTTACAGATCACTGCGAATTTATCTAATATCATAACACTTTTAATCTTATATATATTAAACAGTTAAGGAAATGTGCAGTTATAATGAAATCTATTCCTGGCACTAAGCACTCAGTAGATATTTGTTAATTGAATAAGTGATCTCAGTAGATAGTTATGTAAAGCATATACATAATCTCTTATTTTTTGTACTACCCATGTTTTTCCCTGAAAGATTTCTTTTGAAATCCCATTTTGCCATGAATTGGCTTGGAAACTGGGGCCAAAGAGATTGTGTTTGGGCTCTATTGGTTTTTACTCAGCTTTATATCACTCAGCTTGACTCCAAAATTCTCATACAGTGGGAAAGTAATCCATAACAGTAGTAACCATTGTGATCTTATAATACTACTTCTTCTAGAGAATTATTGTGTTATATTCTTCTCAAGGTCACCAGTGACCACTGTGTTGCCAAAATGAGTGGTCAGTTCTCTCTTCTCATCATACTTGACTTCACGGTGTTATTTGACCCAGCAGTATTTGACCCGGTGTATTATTCCCTCCTTCTTGAAACACTGCTCTCTTGACCTTCTTTCTATAACTTACATATTCTCCTGGTTTTTGTCCTATCACAGTGGCAACTTCTTCTCAGTCTTTTTTTATGTATGTTAACATTTAGGTTCAAAAGTATGTAGCAATTAAGTGAACTAAGCCAGCCACAAAGGGACAAATAATCGTATGATTCCACTTACGTGAGGTACCTAGAGTAGCCAAATTCATAGAGACAGAAAATAGAAAAATGGTTGCTAGGGGCTGGGGGATGGGGAGAAAGGGGAGTTATTGTTTAATGGATACAGAGTTTCAGTTTGGGAAGATGAAAAAAGTTCTGGAGATGGATAGTGGTGATTGTTGCACAAAATGTAAATGTACTTAATACTGACCTGTACGCTTAAAAATCGTTAAAATGGTAAATTTTGTTGTGTATATTTTACCACAATTAAAAAAATAAATTCTGTAAATTTATTTTCATTTTTACCAAAAAAAATTTACAAAGCAGCAGAGAACTAAATCCAGGGTTTAAGTAATGTAGTAGGCAGAATCCTAATATGGCCCCTAAGATTGTTGCCTCTTGTTGTACACCTTCTACATAATCCCCAGGAAATGAATATGATGAATTTAGTTCCGTGATTGGGTTATCTTATACGGTTCAGTTGACTTTTAAGAAAGAGATTGTCTGAGGTTAAGGATTACCAGTGAACCCTTAAAAGGGACAGGGCTGTTCTGGAAGAAAGAGATTTGAAGCATGAGAGGGAACTCAGCAGATGAAAGAATTTCCTTACCAGCACTGAAGATGGAAGGGCCCACATGGCAAGGAATGTGGGTGGGCTCTAGGAGCTGACTGTGACCCCTGGCTGACAGTCAGCAAGGAAATGAGGACTTCAGTCCTACAACCACAAGACTGAATTCTGTCAGAACCACATGAGTTTGGAAGAGGCCTTCAGTCTCCAAATGAGATTATACCTCAGCCAAAACCTTGATTTTCACATTGTGAGATCCTGTGCAGAGAAAGCAGTCATACCATGACCAGATGTTTGAAATACAGAAGTGTGAGCTAATGAATGGGTATTTTTTTAAACCACTAAGTTTGTAGAAATTGTTACACAGTTATAGAAAACTAAGACAAATAATAGGAACCTTTTTTTCTGTCATAAATTATAGTTCAGAGGTAGGCAGTTAGTGCTTGTATGGACCTACTCTGCAGAGTAGGTCATACAGGTGACCTGTGTTACTTCTGTCTTGGTCTGCCATCCTTAGGATATTGCCCTCATCTGCATAATCTTAGATGGTTCACCACCATGTCTGTGCCCTAAACAGAATGGAAAAGGGAAAGAGAAGAAAAAGTTATAAGATACATGCCCTCTTTCTTTAAGAACACACCTTGGAGATTGTACACATTGGGGACCCGTGCTGAGATTGCTGACCACTGCTTCTGATCACAGAGGTGCTAATAAAGAAGCAGGCAGCCATTGTTATTGCATCTCCCCCTATTGTTGCTAGACCCCTCTGCTCTGGCTCAAGTGACTTCCAGTGAAGTTAAAAGGCCAGCACCCACAAGGAGAGTCACCAGTAGAAACCAAAGAAAAGAATAGGATGTCTCTCTCCACAAAGCCAATTCCAGAGTGACAGAAGAAGCATCTGCTCTATGATTATAATGGGGAACCTGAGTACACCTTTCAGCTTTAGACAGATCATCTAGGCAACAAATCAACAGAGTAACCATTACTCTTTCAGAGGGAGAGAAGAAATCTAGGGTTATCAGTGGTGGGATGGGGGAGGGAGAGGGGGATGGGGAGAGATTGGACAAGGGGCATAAAGAATAAGTATGATTTGTAACAATATACATACTAATAATATTGATTTGATCAACATATGTCAACATTGAATCCCAGAAATATGTATAATAAATTATGATTCGATAAAAAATAAATAAAAATAAATTTTTAAAAAAAAATTTTTTTTTTTTCTTCTCTTGGGAGCTAGATATTAAAGACTATGACAGTCAAAAGCCCCACAGGGGGAATTAGAAAGTGACGGTGTATTCCCAGGGAAAGGCCCAGGTGCAGAATAGACATGAGAGGACCTTAAATTCACACCTCAGTCTGGTTCTTGGCACAGAGACAGCCTACAACAATAAAAGAAACAAGATAATAACAAAAAAACTGCAAACTCTGGGGAAGAGGAAGAATCTGAGTTCCAGCATTACTTCATTATTAGATTCAAATATCCAGTTTTAAACCAAAAAGAAATCTCCTTGCACTCCAGATATTCCAACCTTAGTAGATACCCTAAAATGTTTCTTACAGAGACCCCCTTCATACCTTTGTTCACATTACTCCTTCTTACAAAAATTATACAGGAGTGTGTGCATGTATACATACACACAAATATACATGCACATACACACACAAGAGCTCTCTGAATCTTTCCAGTCCTTCAGAACCCAGTACTAGTTACATCTATTTTGAGACACTCTGACCACCCCAATGTTAAAAGTCTTCCTTAATTTCCTGGTGTACATGTTATCTGGCCTGTATCTCTAATCTGGCATATGTTATTTATTGGTCTGTATTGTTATTTGTCTTTTTTCTGTCTTAGAGTCTATCTTTAATAATATAACCATCTTTAATAATATAATTATGTGCTTATTGTCTGCCAGGATTGTGCTCTGAGCATTGCGTTAACCTTATTTAAACCTTAAAAGAGTGAAGAACCTGAGGTTCATAAAAGTCTCATAACTAGTTACTAATAGATCTGGGACACAAATGAAGGTCTTTCTGATTTCTAACGAATGATTTTTACCTGCATCAAGGAATCTTAGAATCAACATATTAATTTAATATGTGCAGTCAGTATTCCAAAACATTTCAGATTTAGTGATGAACAACGTAGACTCTATCCCTGCTCCCCATGAAGTTTACAGTCTCCTAGGAAAGACAAAAGATTAAGGAATGAAGTGAGAAAATGCTTTGATGAGAAAGATCTGGAAGAGAGCTAGCAAGAACATCCAAACCAGCCCAGGGGTTAGGAATTACTTCCTAGAGGACACTCACAGGATGAGTCCTGTCTTATACATTTTTCCTCTCAAAATTGGAACATTAAAAACTTTTGCTAACTAGGAGTTTGATTTAACCAGAACCACTTATTTGATTATACATTGTTAAGGATATCAACAGAATTAACTTTTTGTAATAAAAAAACATTACTTTTAATGATCATAGATGCATAAAAAATAAATTTTGGTACATAGTATTACAGGAGGTTTTTTTTCTTTATTAAATTATACAATTTTGACAAATGTGAATTGCATAAATAATCATATAAATAATGTTTTAACTCTTTTTAAATTGTTTAGCCCAACATTATTTTATAAAAAATTTAGGTTTTTTTCTTTAAAGTTGAGACCCTGAACTTATTCAAGAAAATGGTGGACCATACAGTATTTTTGGTGGAAATAAATGGATTTTTATTTTTTTAATGGTTTAAAATTTGTTTATTAATTGATGTGTATTGATTGTACATATTTATGTGGGACAGAGTTATATTTCAATAATATATACAATGTGTGATGATCAAATCACATTCATCATCAAAAAAATTTATCATTTCTGTGATTAGAACACTTGAGCTCCTTTCTTTTAGCCATTTGAGAACATACAATAGATTATTGCTATTATAGATGCCTAGCACTACTGTACAGAACTAGAATTTACTTTTCCTGTCTAGCTATAATTTTGTGTCCATTAACTATCCTCTCCCTAGTCCCCCTTCCTCTCCCTCTCCCAGCCTCTAGTAACCACAATTCTATTCTCTACTTCTAAAAGCTCAATTTTTTTTTAACTCCCACATATGAGTGAGAACATGTGGTATTAGATAAGTGGATTTTTTAACCAGTAAAAACTAAAAAATGGGACATACTAAGTTTGTAAATACATAACAATAATCTGTCAATTTTCTGAAAATCAAGGCAGTGGAAGAAAAGAAATGTTTAAATTTGATATTATAGTATAGAATTGGCTTAAAGAATTCCAACACAGGGCTGGCCGATGAGCTCAGTTGGTTGGCGCACAGCCTGAGAATCCCAAGGTCACGGCTTTGGAGCCCCATACCAGCCAGCCACAAAAAAAAATAAATAAATAAAAGAATTCTGACTCTCAGAGGACAGATAAAAAACCCAAGACAGAGATTCTTTAGACATTTAAGATCTTGTCATCCCAAGAAAAGTGTTATTATAAGCCTGGCTGTATTTATGGAAGATGTATTTGTTTGGATTCTCTCTATTTAACCAAAACATTCTGTGAAGGGATGCTGGGGAAAGAAAGTAGTATATACCACAAACCTGTTTTGTGCTTTAGATATATATTTTCTTAATCCTATGGAAGAATTCTAGAAAGATCACCTTTCTAATTGAAAATAAAATCCAGAGTCTCAATTTAGCTTCAATAGAAGGATCTCCTGGTGAGAAGAGCAAGCAACTGAATCTCAAATATGGAGATTTACCTTAGTTTAGCCTTGTAGTAACTGCTATCACGTTCTTGGACTTGGGGAAGTACTAATGAAGCATTCTAGCTCAGGAATAAACCTTTCTATTTTTTCACTAGTGCATAGCTGGGATAAGGCTAGGATGTTCAAAGAATATTTATATAAAGTTATAAAATTACCATTAATTTACATAAGCTGATTTACATAGCTTTGTACCATGTGCAGAGAATGTCCCAGGAAACAGAAAAGATTTTTCCTCATTTCTTTCTTTGTACATCAACAAGTTGGATGTGATTTTTAGTAGCTACCTAGATATATAGAAATGGAAAAATCATTTTTTCTCCAACTTATACATTTTCATCAACCTCAAAGTTCTCGTTTTCTTCCATCCTGGCAACAAACACTAGGCATAATTTCATTTCTCAGAAAGTCTTTTAACCATAAGAGTCACAAAATAACAATAGTACAGAAGACCCTTTCAAGTATGTATTCTTTTCTCTAGGGCTCCAGAAGTTAAGTAACTCTCTGCCAGAGTCATAATTTTAACATAGACTGGTCTGATACCAAAACTTATGCAATGACATTATTTAAGATGTTGATTCACTTTTAGAGAGTAAATTTTAATCAAATGCAGTTTCCATTCTTTATGGTTTAACAAAGTTCTGTATTTTTGACATCCTCTTCTGTTTCATTTTATCATATAAGCCTTCAGTGTTTTTGGAAAATCTCTTTATCATTACAGTGAAATACCATCATATTTCAATATTTTAACATTATTTTTAGTTGTAATATGTTGGAATTCCTCACCTCTTTGTACCCAGTCTCCCTTACTCAGGCGCTTGCAGGAACACAATCACTAAATGAAATGTTATGCTTTTTCCCCGTGGAGAGAGGATTTGCCCTAAATCACTTTTCCTGTCCTGAGGACAACTAATTCTTGACAGTTATGTGAAAGTCTTAGGCCCTGCCTCACACCCTAGTAAAGGAGACAGGCAAGTAACCTACAGTTAAAACAGAGGGAGCAATGATAAGTGCTATGATGGAGTTAGGTATACCCAGATAAATGTGGGAAGCCAGAGTAGGAAAACCTGAGCCATCATGGGGAAGTCATTGAGTACTTCAGGAAAAGATTCTGCTTGAAGAAGTAGTAGTTAACCAGGAGGAAAAAAATATCTTAGAAGCCGAAGGAATAGCATGTGCAAGAGGCAGAGCACTCGGAAATTAGCAGAGGCTGAAAAGGTATGACTAGAGAGGTAGACTGGAAAACAGAGTGCATGGAGAGTATCTGATAATGAGTCCAAAAATGGAAATATAGGCTCTGTTACGAATATTATATGCAGTGCTAAAGATTTCAGATTTTATCCTGAAAGGAACAGGGAGCCATTGAAGGATTTTAAGCAGGGAAATAACCAAAACAGTAGTAATAAGGATGAGACCTAGGACTCAGGTGAGAGTAAACTAGGATGATTTACAAATTTCACAGTCAGTTTGGCAGAAAGATAAATGATAGTGCCTTTCACTGTGCTAAAGAATACAGGGGAGGGGGGTAAGGGAAGAATTGATAAAGGGCCACAAAAAAATAACATTGTATAATGTTGAATATACTAACTATCCTGATTTGAGCATCACATATTTCACACAGGTAATGATATTCAACTCTGTACCCCACAGATATGTACAATCAACTATGTTACAATAAAAATAAAATAAAAATTTTTTAAAACTTTAAAAATTAAAACAAAAAAAGAATAGAGGGGAAAAAAGAATTACGTTTGGGTAGGAGAAAATGGAGATAACGAATTTATTTTTGAACATGTTAGGTTCAAAATACCTTTTGGTTTTATTGCTCTTGCAAATAAGTAAGGCGTGGAATGGAAATAGAAAATTTATCAATATGTAATTTGGAATCATGAGTTATGAATGTGTTCTTCAAGGAAAGTATGTAGAATAAGCATAAAAAGAAGATTGAAGCTGTAGTCATGAGAGACAGGTAACATTTAAAGGATGGGTAAAAAAGAAGAGGAAATAAGATAACATACAGGGAAACATGCAGGCCTCTTTTATCTAGTCCCTGTAAGTCTAACGCAGTACAACTGCTATGGGATGTTAATATGTATTATAGGAAGAAAAAAGGACAATAGGTTTGGGGTGTTAAGGAGAAAGCAAATAGAAGAGATTTATTTGCTGTAGGCCTTACCGTGCCTTTAACATGCATTAATATTCATTATGAATTTGCAGGTGGTTGTCATTTGCAGCATGTTCCAAACTTTTTAACATAGAATCCTTTTCTAGAAACACCTGATGAAACCAGCTTTTATAGAACACATTATTAGAAACTCTGTCGTAGAGCAAACTCTCTTAAGTTTCAGATTCCAATTTCTAATATTTTGATGCTTACCTCCTAACCCACCCTCTTAGTATCCAAGAATAAATAAATATATAAACATATCATATATGTTTATAAATATATGATAAATATATAAATACATACCACTTCACTCTGTGGCAAGGAGAACAACTTGTAAAGAAAGGTAAAAGACAAAGAAAGGAGAAATACGAGGGTATTTCAAAAAGTTCCTGGACAGGTTTGTGTTGTCTTTTAATTCTGTTTTTCTATGAACTTTTTGAAGTACCCTCATATTTGCAGCTTATCACAAAGAGCTGATTTCTTAAATGTATAAAGAGCAATAGAAATTTTTCAAATCCAATAGAAAAATAGGCAAGGGCTAGGAACAGCCAGGTCACAGAAAAGGGAAAATAAATGGTTCTTTAAACATATTCAAAAAAGGATATTCAAAAAAGAAAATGCAAACTGAACCACATTGAGATACCATATTCACCTTTCAGATTGCCAGATATCAAAAAGTTTGGTAACTACTGGTGAGGGTATGTCGATGAGAATGTATATTAGTACAAACTCTGAGGAGATATGGTAATATCAAAACTATAAATTCTCTTTTTGATACAGCCAATAATTTATCCTACAGATACACTTAACAAATCCGTGAAATTATGTTTGTACAATGATATTCATTGTAACATTGTTTTTAACAGTAAAAGGCTGAAAATAACTTGCATATCTATCAATAGGGTTATAGCTAAATTATGGTACATTCTTACAAGGGAATGATATTGTGCAGTTATTAAGAGATTAAAGCATCTCTACATGTACTAATATGGAAAGATCTCTAAGATACATTAAGGTACAGAACAGTGTGTATAGTATACTATTGTTTGTATTTTTTAAAGAATTAATTGCTTTTATATGCATAGAATATCTCTGAAAGGATTTATAAGAGACTAAGAATGGTTACCTTTGGGAGGGAAACTGTAGCTGGGGACAAGGTTCTAAAGGAAGATCTCAAACCTTTGTTTGAAATGTCTCTGAAATGTTTCATAGTCAAAAGCAAAGAAATCTGGAAAAAGTCCATCCTCTTACCTTTCTCTGCTTAATCTCTTTATGAAAGATCTATGTAAATGATGCTGTGTTTCCCAGTCTTGTAATGTTTGAATCTGAAGAGAATGAGAGGGAGACGAGGTCTCTATTTCTCTTTGCCTTTGCAGGTTTTTGTCATACCTCTTCTCAGTCTTTAGCATGCCATCGACACAGTAAGTTTTTAATCTGCTTTTTTCCATTTTAACCTTATGTTAACTGGTAGGGACTTGCCCTGAGAAGGTTGGAATGAGTGAGGTAAAATAGTGGCCAATGACAGATAACCAAAATACATAAAATCATGATAGAGAAAAATAAGGCCTTATAATCCAGTCTTCTCCTGATGAAAGTTGAGGTACAGCAAAAAAAGCATAGAAATGTTTTCAACTTTTCTGTGAATTAGCATTTGGATTCTGTCATGGAAAAATCTAGAATTAAAGATTATCCCTCAAAAATAACTGTGAGGACAACTGTCTCAGTAATATTTATGTTTTCCAAATATTTATTTCAGGTGATTACCAGTTAAAAACAAAAGAAAATTTCGAGATGAAGTTTTTTACAATTTTTTACAATTTTTTTTAATACAGTCTTTTTTATAAGAAACAATGCTGGTTGAGGAAATAACACCAAAAAAATGCCTGAGGGTATGGGAAAGGGTCCTTGGCATGTTTAATCTACGCTAATCTATGTCAGATTAATGATGATAGAACAGAAGGTTATCAGACACGTCCAGCTATGATCTCCCTTCAGCTTTCCAGTTCTCCTGGGAAGTGAAAGTCTTTGAGGAGAACATAAACTAGAAGGGGTAATGCTTTAAGCGTACAGGACTAGTTTCTTTTCAGGAGAACCTACAGCAGGATGTGAACATTCTGTGGCAAGCCTCCAAAGGTAGGTTCTGTTCCCACAGGAAAGGAGATTTCCATTTCTGTGTGGGTATGTTTAATTCAGAGAGAAGATATTATAAAACTTTATATATGATTATTCATAATAAGCCATGTTCTCCAATCCAGTTATAACCATAAAAAATTAATATTTTGATGTCCAAAAATACTAATAAAAATATTGAAGGCCCAAAGAAGAAAAGAATAGTGGGAAGAAGACCCTGAAATTGCAGATAATTATCAGGCCACAATGTAGTGCTCCAGATCTGGATCTAAATGTTATTTGTCAAGCACATGTTATATAGAATGCCTCACAAATGGTGGCATATTCTGTAGAAGATTGTCTAAACAGACTGGCTACAGAGGCAGTTTTTCAGGTAATTCTTGTGGCTAGTAAAACCTTAAGACGTGTTTTTAAAGGTCCAGACCTTAAACCACAGAAGCTGTGAGGAAACTTAAATATAGAGTCTGTTATATGGGAAATCTATAATTAAAATAAAAAAGCATAGCTTTTATGTAAGAAAAGAGCCTAGCACAACCCTTTTCAACATTAACAGTACTGATTTAATGCAGTCTGCATGGTGGATGACTGGTCTGCCTTGTCACTTGGGCATCTTTTTTCCAACCTCTGTGGCCTTATGTTTGATCCTCACAGGATTTGCGTCATTGATCCATATCACTGCCTGTGTGATGTCAACGTGTGGGTGTTCAGTTATTGAGACATAGTTAACCTAATGTGCTGCAGTAAATCCCAAGTACTATTTCCTACTAGAATAACAAAGAGTGATTCATCATTGTTCACATTAGACTGTTACTAAAAATAGTAGGGTTCACAACAACCTGCTGCCTCCATGCACATTAATATCACAGCCTCTTAAACAAGAGCACTAAAAATAATTTCTTGTTTAGAAACAGGTGCTTGGTAAACACATCTGCTACTTCAGGTTTCCTATTTGTATGCAGTTTTAAATTTAGTGCTAAAGGTAGATTCTGACCATAATATGATAGTCATTCTTCAAACTTATTCTATGTGTTTATCACTAAGATACATCTAAATGTGTAGCCAATCTAATTATAGAAATTTTCAGTTATCTGTATACAGATAAATGAATTTATCCATAGTTCTGAATCATACTTAGGCCCCTAATTTAAGTATTCTATTTCATCCAAACTTTTAAAAGAATAATAAATGTCCAAGAAAAAGAAAGTTCTCTAAACATCTAAGCATGAATAATGACCTTGATCTTATCTTTTTCTTCTGTAACTTCCTGCCTCATTCTGTTCCCAAATTATGATCACTAACTTAAATTCCTAGACTGGAGGCTGTGCTAATTTCCTGCCTCATGTGAATAAAAGTTTCCAGGTGTTTTATAGCCTTAAAAAATAAACATCCCCTACTAATAGGGTAACCTTATGTCCCTGTTTGTCTAGTACAGTCCCAGTTTATGTCTCTCATCTTGGTATCTAACTGGTTTAACATTTGTCTCCGATTTATCATTTTTTAACAGAGTATTATTAGTAATTATATTAAAATAAACTGTGATGGGTTTGGGCAACCACCATTTTGTATTTCCAGTTTCTGCCTTGGTCTCCTCTAGTAAGTAGTTTCATCTATCTTTTGAGTTTTCACTTTAACCTATGGTTAAATCTTAAAAACAGCCAGAATAAACTGCTAACCAGTCTCTTTTTCTGGCTCTTACCAGAAGCAAGTCAAGGACAACAGTAAAGGTGCTTAGTAAAAAAACAAACTTCGTTTAAATATAAAGGACTAGGTACTAACTTTTCAATCACCTGTTGGTAGTGGTGGAAGTATTTGATGCTGCTGTCCCTGCCGGCCACTTGGTGTCACCAGGACACCAGTTGGAGGGACCAGTGGGAAGCATATGTGAAATATATGCAGGAAATATATTCCTGCCACAGGATATATAAAAAAAAAGGTCTGAATGGTTTTGTTATTTATTGTATTACATAAATCTATAACTACTTATTTATTACTTGAAAATGCTTTTATATTTTGCAATAAACCCTTTCAGTAATTAATAAGCTTAAAAAATGGTCCAAATTTGGTGAAACATTCAAAAGAATCATCAGTAGAGACAATTCAGTGAGATTTGTTTGTAAAAATATTTGAAGATATTGTAAAAATATTTGAAGGTATTGTCATTCCTGTGAAACTGATTGGATTAAAATATTTACACATTTCAATTTAAAAAAGAATAGAACTGAGAATATCCTCCATTTAGCAGAATTTGCTACCAGCTTACCCGACTGCACCTCAGAAAGAATATTGTTTTGATATAAATATTGCAGACTTAAAATAGTATAGAAAAAGTCAATTGAATATCTCAATAGTTTCAAATTTATTAACCATAAAATACAACAGTTGCAGGCAGTTTTATGAAAAAAATTAAAATAAGACCATATTGAATGAAGAAATTTTTCAGTTAAATACCAGAAGGAATTAAAGACAAATACAGCTAGGAAATTTATTAAAATACATGAATATGTATTAAGAATAATTATTCTGCCTATATTACTCTTTATTCAGATATTCAATATAAAGAAGTCTTTTAAATGCTTGTTAATGTATTTGCATGTTTTTTCACAAAGCATTTTTTTTTTTTTTTTCCCTTTTTTTTTTTTTTCGGGACCGGCAACAGGATC
>NW_007731193.1:165346-167170 GCF_000696425.1 Galeopterus variegatus
AATGTATTTGCATGTTTTTTCACAAAGCATTTTTTTTTTTTTTTTCCCTTTTTGTCTTTTTTCGTGACCGGCAACAGGATCGCAACCCTCGGTGTCGCGCCCACACCTCGCCCAGCCAGTGAGCGGGAACCAGTCTGTATGTGGGATCCGAACCCTCGGCGGGAGCGCCGCCGCACTCCCAAGCGGCGCACTGTAGCAGTGCGCCACCGGGCCGGCCCAGCATTTTATTTTAAAAAATATTTTTAATAGAACTCCTTTTCATGTCCCTCAATAACATAAAAACTTATTGATAAGGAAATATCCCAAATTATGTAATTTCAGTGATTTTTTTGCTTCCTCTTTTGTTTTCAGAAGAAGTCTCTGGTTACATGATAATATGGTTATCCTACCTTAGCTCTATTTCTTTCTCTCCTATCACCAGAGTTCAGCCAGCCTAGAGGATAAATCCCTACCTCTCTTACCATTAAGAGTTTTTCCTAAACCCTTGTCCATAGATTTGGGGAAATTTCATCAGTCTAGGAAATGGGAAAAATAAAGATAATATTTTTCATTAAACTAAATTTTTCAACTTAAAAGGCTTATAAAATTCTGATGTTAAATCCCTCCTATTGTTTTGAAGTTACAATCCTCTTTATGAAATAAGGTAATAATATGGAAAAATAATGACTTCCTTCTTAATTTCTTAGTGTTTTTAATGCTCTTAATTTCTTCTTTTCTTTTAATGTCTTTACATTGCCTAAGAAAAAGCTAGTTAATGAGTCCCCAGGATTTGTTTTGATATTTTGCTGGCACATAAATCCAAATGCTTGGGAAATACTACATTAGAACACAGATATCTGCTGTATTGACGATTCCCTGGTTAATATCTAACCTCCTAACCTCATCCAGCCAAGGTCAGTCAATCTAAAACATATCTGGCATTAGAATGATACTCACATTTGCTTTCTATTGATGTGCGTCATATAAAGTAAAGCTAGTATAATTTAAGTAAATGGGAAAGTTATAGAGAAAAAAAATGGTAACTATGTGTCCAGATCTACAAGATAACTAAGGCCCCTGAAAGGCAAAAGAGGAAAAACATGGGTGAACAAATGAGAAAAACTTAAAATTACAAGAAAGAAGCATTGATTTGTGCCCAAGGACAAAATTATAGATTCTAATTCTTCACTCCCTTTATCTTCCTGAGATTATTTGCATCATTGTCAGTCACTCCCCAGCAATGGAGTCCCTGCTTGGAGAACTTGGTTAGTTGCAGATTTCATTGACCTCTCATTGGTCCCTTGACTCTTTGGACATGCATCAGTTATATAAGCTGCACGAGCTTAACACGATGTTTATTTATTTTTTTAATTTTATTTTGTCGATATACAATGTGGTTGATTATTCTGGCCCATTACCAAAACCTCCCTCCCTCCTCCCTCTCCCCGCTCCCATCCAACAATGTCCTTTCTGTTTCCTTGTTGTATCAACTTCAAGGAACTGTGTAGTTGTTATGTCTTCCTCCCCCCCACCCCCCCAGGTTTTTTTTTGTTTGTGTGTGCATGTGTGTGAATTTATTTATTTATTTTTAGCTCCCACCAATAAGTGAGAACATGTGGTATTTCTCTTTCTGTGCCTGACTTGTTTCACTTAATGTAATTCTCTCAAGGTTCATCCATGTTGCTGCAAATGGAAGTATTTCATTCTTTTTTATAGCTGAGTAGTATTCCATTGTGTAGATATGCCACATTTTCCGTCATGTTGCTGCAAATGGAAGTATTTCATTCTTTTTTATAGCTGAGTAGTATTCCATTGTGTAGATATGCCACATTTTCTGTATCCACT
>NW_007731193.1:170141-170395 GCF_000696425.1 Galeopterus variegatus
AGAATGATCCATGTGCTGATGAGAAGAATGAATATTCTGCAGTTGTTGGATGGAATGTTCTATAGATAACTGCCAAGTCCAGAGTATTGTTTAGATCTTGTGTTTCTCTGCTGATTCTTTGCCTAAATGATCTGTCCAATATTGACAGTGGGGTGTTCAGGTCCCCAGCTATTATGGTATTAGGGTCTATTTACTTCTTTAGGTCTAATAGAGTTTGTTTTATAAATCTGGGTGCTCCAACATTGGGTGCATAC
>NW_007731194.1:0-13435 GCF_000696425.1 Galeopterus variegatus
ACCTTCTTTATTGATTGCCTCTTTTTCATTATAAAATGTCCTTTTTGTTTCCAGTAACAATTTTTGTCTTTTGGTTATGGTTTGCATAGGATATTTTTTTTCTCATCTTTTACTTTCAACCTATTTGTGTCTTTGAATCTAAGGCATTTCTCTTGTAGACAATGCAGAGTTAGGTTATAGTTTTTAGTTATTCTGTCAATCTCTGCCCTTTTTTAAAAGTGTTAATTTACATTCAGTGTAATCAATGATAGGGTAAAATTTACATCTTCATCTTGCAATTCATTTTCTACATATGTCATGTCCTTTTTGTTCCTCTGTTTCTCCATTACTGCTTTCTTTATCTTAAATCGATATTGTCTAATTTATCATTTTTATTCCCTTGTCATTGTTGTGCTATATTTTAGTTCATTTTTAGTTGTTACCCTAGTGATTAATATTGTATAACAATGTAGTTCAGATCAGTAACAACTTAATTTTAGTAATTTTTTTTTTTTTTGGTCTTTTTCGTGACTGTAAGGGGATCGCAACCCTTGGTGTGGTGTCACCCGCGCCGCGCTCAGCCAGTGAGTGCACTGGCCATTCCTATATAGGATCCGAACCCACGGTGGGAGCGTCGCTGCACTCCCGAGTGCGCCACGGGCTCGGCCCTTTTAATAATATTTTAAAACTTTGTTTCTGAATAACTCCACTGCCTTTTCCTTTCCATGGTGCTATTATATTTATACAAATTACATCTTTATACACGATATATCCATCAACATAGATTTATAATTAATAATTTTTGCAGTTGTCTCTTAAAGCAGATAAAATCAGAGTTACAAACAAAAATACATTTATGCTGTTATTTATATTTATGTATGCAGTTTTCCTTACTAGTTCTCTTTATTTCTTCAGGTGGATTCAAATTACATTCCATTGTCTTTTACTATCAGCTTGAAAGACTGCTTTTAGTATTTCTTGTCAGTCAGGTCTGCTGGCAATAATTTTTTTTTAGTTTTTGTTTGTCTTGAATGTCATAATTTCCTCCTCATTTTTTTGAAAGATACTTTTGCTGGATATAAAACTCTCTTTTTTCCCCAGTGGTTTGAATATCTCATCCCACTGCATTCTGGCCTTAATTGTTTCTGGTAAAAAAAAAAATTAAAAAATTAAAAAAATTAAAAAATAAATCACCTGTTAATCTTATTGAGAATCCCAAATACATGATGAGTTACTTCTCTTCTGCTGTTTTCAGGAATCTCTCTTTGTCTTTGTGTTTCAATAGTTTGATTATCATGTGTTTAGGAGAGGATCTCTTTTCGTTTATCCTACTTGGAATTCATTGAACTTCTTGGATGTGTAGATTAATATTTGTCACCAAATATGGGGTTTTTTCAGCCATTACTTTTTCAAATATTTTTCTCCCTCTTATCTCTCTCCTTTCTTTCTAGAATTTCCATTATGTGTTTAGAATGCTTGACAGTGTCTTGTAGATGGTGCTCAATGACACACCATAGGCTCTGTTCATTTTTCTTTTTCTTCCTTCTTTCTGTTACTCAGACTTGATAATCTCAGTTGACTTAGCTTTAAGTTCATTGATTCATTTTTCTGCCAGCTCACATCTGCTTTTGAGCTCCTCTACTGGATTTTTCATTTGACTTATTCTTTTCAACTCCACAATTTCTGTTTGATTTGCTTTTATTTCTTTCTGTTTATTGGTGTTTTCTTTTTGATGAGACATCATTCTCATATGTTATTTTTATTCTTTTAACATGGTTTCCTTTGGTTCTTGAGCATATGTAAAATACTCAATTAAAAAAAATCTTTGTGGGGCCAGCCCAGTGGCGCACTGGATAAGTGTGCCGCTTGGGAAGCGCAGCGGCGCTCCCGCCGGAGGGTTCGGATCCCACATACAGACCGGTTCCCGCTCACTGGCTGAGCGAGGCGCGGGAGCGACACCGAGGGTTGCGGTCCCATTGCCGGTCCCCGGTCTGGTGTGGAGGCAACACTGAGGGTTGCGATCCGTTGCCGGACACGGAAAAAGACAAAAAGACAAAAAAAAAAAAAAAAAATCTTTGTGTATTAAGTTCAACATCTGGGCTTCCTTGGGGAAAGTTTCCATTCACTGTTTCTTTTCCAGTATTGGCTATTCTTTCTTGTTTTATTGCATTTTTAGTTTTTGGTTGAAAACTGGACATTTTAAGTAATGTAATATGGCAACTCTGGAAATCAAGTCCCTTCTCCATTGGGATTTGTTGTTGCTGCTGTTTGCTGTTTGTTTGTCCAGAGAATTTCCTTAACTAATTCTGTAAAATCCATATTCCTTTTCATGTGTGACAAATGAAGTCTCTACTCAATTACATTAGTGGCCAACTGATAATTGGACAGAGATTTCCTTAAATACCTGGAATCAGTAAGTCTTTCAGGCATTGGTAAAGGGGTCTGTGTGTATTTGGGGGAACACCTTCAACACTCAGGCAGGCAGGTTGCAACTCCACCTTGGATTTCACTTCTTCTTTGTGTGGCATCTCAGGTCAGAGAGAGGTGAGAGCTTAGCACTTTCTCAGATTTTTTTCTGAGCATATGCACAATCCTACACATGTACATGGCCTTCTAGATTCCCAGGAATGGTAAGACCTGTTCAAAGCTCCCTACGTACATCTCATTCCCCAACTTTTCTTTATAAATTTTTTTGGTCAACTTTTTATTTGTTTCAACTCTTATCACTGCCTCAGGTAGCTGCAGTGTTAAACAGTTATTTCTAATTGTTTTTGACAAATTCTTCTAGGGAAAAGGTTGTTTGCACTGAGTAAGGAGAAGTTCTTTGAGTTGGCTTTTCTAGAGAATGACCAGAGAGGTCATTCTCTAGAAACAAACAATAACCAAAGAGGTCAAATAGTAACAATGCTCTGATATTGATGTTTTGGGGGAGCTCCAAACCTGTTATTCCTCCAGGAATAACACTGTTATCCACTCCAGTTGCTGCTAGGCTGCTATTTTTCAAACCTACCATGGTTACAAGACTGCTAGTTTGAAAGGCTATCAAAGAGTTGGGAAAGAAGTCACAGATCAAGTTCAAATATCACAAAGCCTGACATTTTTACCCAGATTCAGCTGTTTTATTTTAATACACTCTCCTTGGGTTGTTTCAAGTCTTTGGTTAGTTCCCAGAGTACTAAAAATTTGATTCTGACAATTCTTGTCAATATTTTCCTTGCTTTATGATGAAGCAGCTCTTTGGAAGTCCTTACTCCACCATTCCCACAGATGTCATTCTCCTATCTCCTATTACTTTGAAATAGAATATTAATGACCTAAAATTATTGTTCAGAAAAATCTTGACCGTGATGCTTTTAAATTTTTTGCAAACAATTAAATGACTTGCATATTCATTCAATATCTGTAACTATATTATTCTTCCTTTCTGTCAAGTTGTTCTCTTTTTTCCCCCATAGAATGTAGGGGTCTTTTTTCTTTGCAGCCTCCTACACACATCTAAGGGTAATAAGAACCACAAAAAGAACTTACAGCATTTGCTTTCTTCCAGGTAGTGTTAAAACACTTCACAAATATTATTTCATAAGAACTTATGGTTAGGTGTTATCATTACCCCTGTTGCAGACATGAAAAAAATCCAGGCACAGGAAGGTTAAATAATGCACCTAAGATCACACAGCTAGTAATAGGCAGAGCTGAGAGTTTACTGCAAACAGTCTTAGCTCTTAGCTCTTGGCTCTTAACCAGGACACTATGCAGAAAACAGATTAACCAGTCTAAAGGCTGACATTTACATTTTCTTAATGCAATGCTACTAACTTTTGTTATTTTTTAGGGCCATAACAACTTTTGCTGAACAAAAGAAAGCATATACCTACTTGCTGTCTTCCACATCACAGACCTATAAAAATGTCCACTGTGGAAAATATCAAGAAGGAGCAACATAAGCCAACTGATGTTATCTAAGATGTGATTGTGTTATGTGATATGGTAGTCAGCATATGCTACATACATTTTTTTAAAACAATGAGAAGTCAAAGGTACAGATACAAACCTTGGCATTTGAATCTTGAATCTATTCCAAGTCTTTTCACTTTATAAAAATGTATAGTGCCAGACCTATTCTGAAGCTGTGTGTAAAATTCTACATGCTGCAGTGAGATTAATATTTTTTAAAGAGTGATTTTATAGAAAGTTGGCACCAGAAAATAAGGTTCTGTTTCATTATTTTGACATATAAAAGTTTATGGAGGTCACAACGTATTCTTTTTTGGAAAAAAAAATCATTAGCACATGGTGAAATACACAATTTATTGGCAAAGTCACAGTAGCACTTTTTCTGTGTAAATTTCTCACAGTCCATCCAAAATGTATTTGAGATGACTTCTAAATACAGCTGACTGATGAATAGATTAACATGAATAAAGTTCTTCATGCCAGTCTTTAAGTTTCTAGTTCTCAAATAACATCGCTAATCATTTAGCCACATAGGGCCTGCTTTATTTTTTAAATTCCTCTATACATGCTTTGCAATCAACACTTCCCTTTCAAAGGCCTTGTTCTGCCTTCTTTATTAAAACACCCTCTGTGTGACAACTCACTGAGCGCTTTTCTACTGCCCAAGCCTGATCCCTTTAGAAGAAGGTCCACTGTGCTTCACCCCACCCCCACCCCATCAATACTAACAGCATAATGGAGGTGTTGATGTTTTTCAAACACTAAAATTGAGCAAGTCTTGAAATAACTGACCTACAGTTGATTTTGGCCAACTAAGTGATTTACAGCTTACCTCTCTGGCTTGGTGTTAACTCACTGTAAACCTCAAGGATCTTTTGGGTTGAGAGGCAAACCTGAAAAAATATTTGCACGTATAAATTAGGTCAAAATTTGTATTCCCAGAATCCCTCCCTTTGAGGAAGCCCAAAAGTTTCAACATAAACTTTATTTACATGTAAGAATTATAGTTAATCATGGCTGAAAAGGACTTATCTAGCTCAAGTTCTATTGACAAATGAGGAAACTGAGACCCAGTGAGATTATTAACTTGTGCAAATTTACACAATTCAGTCACACCTGAAATGTAGCTGCCCAGGCTGGCTTCCTAGGACAACTTTTGGAGCCTTGGACAGCGAGTGGCCGGGTCCCACCTAGAGAGTGATGGCAGTGCCTCCAGTAAATGGAGTTCCTGTCATGATGAAGGAAGGCAGGCCAAGTTCAAAGCCATAAAGACATTGCAGTGGTCCATATTACAGCAAGAAATTTAGGACAGTGAGCTATGTCAGGTTTTTGGAGGCCTATTTGTAGGAAGGTAGTAGCTGTGTGGTTGAGAACAAGTCTCATGGTTTTAAGGAGTATATAGAACTGGACTTTGTAAAGTTATTTATATGTCAATGACCCATTCTGGACATTCCCTTCCAGGAAATTGTGTTCCTCATTAAATCTCAGCCACAGGAACCCATATTTAAGAGAGATTAATTCTCCCTCTCCCACCACCCATCAATGATGTAGTCCTGGGAATATCAATGAGCCTCCTCAAATTTGGCTGCTAACAGCAACCTTTGGCTCATAGCTGTGGTGTTGGTCTCATGGTGGGTATTTTCCAGCCATATTCTCTCAGTCAAACAGGTCCACATCTGTGTTGTAGTCAATGGCTACATCTCTGGAGCACTAAGTGTGTAAGGCATGTAATGTCTCAGCATTCCTGTTGTCCTTGGAAACCCATGCAGCATTCACATCTGGCCTCCTCAGCCAGTCCCTGTTTCTTAAAGATGGCAGCTAGTTGCTGGAATCAGTGGTTACATGTCTTCCTTGTATCCACTCACTTCCCTTTTGGCTCAAGGGTCAAAAGGACAACAATGTGTTCATGCTTTCTGGCTCTGGGACCTGGACCACAGTTGTCATGATAGACTAGGAGAGAGAATGGGGTTTACCTATTGGTATAAGGCAACAGCTAGGCAACAGCTGGACTGATGGCCCCGTAATGAAATGAGAGAGACCAAGTGAAGACACCCTGACTGTCATAAGAAATGGTGCAGTCCATGCAAGGTAACCACAGAGCTGTCATCTGCAGTAAATGCCCTCATCCCCCCAGAATTCCTTCCCACACACTCAGTGAGTCACTTGCTGCCACTCAAAGGAAAGATAGCATGTTACCTTTACCTGTGCCAATGGGGAGACAGTGAATGCCTCCACTGAAACAGCTCTCCACCAATTTCTGTCTTTCCTAAAGCTTATGGATTTCCTTCAACAGAAAACAGTTACTTATGTAACTTATGTACTTATGTACTTATGGAGTTATTGTTCTAGGGGTGAATGAATATATTTCTTGTCCCTAATGGAAAAGAGCTACTTGCCTGCAACATGATGTGTATGTAGAAGAGAGAGTATGGACTGACCTTGCAGACAGAAAGACCTATTTATGTTCAGCTGTGTAACCTTCAGCAAATTATTTAGCCTCTCTGATCTTCAATTCCTTCATCTGTAAAATAGAGAAAATAATAATCTATTGTGAAGAATTACTTTATGGATTAAATAAAATGTTATATGGTTATATGAAATTGTAGTATGGAATGTTGATTATGAATATAATCTGATACATAACAGATGATTAATAGTTCTCTTCCACTGGTCAAATAAATGACAGAGTTCCTTCCCATCCATGGGGGAGGGTGCGGAGAGAGGGTAGAAGAAGAGGGGGAGCTTACTTTCCCCAGGGACAATTCATTCCTGTGATTTAAGGGTACTGTCATTCCCTTTAGCACAGGCAGCCTGAACATAGATTGAAAATTAAGGGCTTCCATCCCAATATGCACTAAGAACATAAACTTTGGAAAATAAAAATGTGCTGTACGTTATGATTATAGAAAAACTATAGAAGTAGAAATGGTGGTAGACTTACCAACTAAACACTGGAGTATAACAAAATCCCTGTTCCATAAATGAGCTAATAATGATGGATTTAGTATATTTGTACCAAATATGCATCATGAAATAGTCTTTATTTACCAGCATATCTCCAAGTTACAGAAGAGCAAAAAGTGTACCACATAGTTAAAAGAATAAACTTCTCTTGCTTCCTACTCCTGTAAGATACTGAACTATATTATTATAAAACTCTTTATGTGTTACTTAAGATTGTCCATGGGTTTTTTAATCCTTATTTTTAATTTAAAAAAAAAACACAGAAAATATAATAAAATGGTAAGCAAAAAAAAATTTTGTTACATAACTATTTTTAGTGTCTATTCTCTATATTGTATTCTTATATATACCTAATTTTTAAATGTCCATAACTACTGTTCACATACTATATGCCATATTAAAAAATGAACCTCTTATTTATTTATTTATTTATTTTTCCTTTTTGTCTTTTTTACTGACCGGTAACGGGATCGCAACCCTCGGTGTCGCGCCCGTACCGGGGACCGGCAACGGGATCGCAACCCTTGCTGTTGCGCCCGCACAGCGCTCAGCCAGTGAGCAGGAACCGGTCTCCACATGGGATCCGAACCCTCGGCGGGAGCACCGCCACACTCCCAAGCGGCACACTCTCCAGTGTGCCACCGGGCTGGCCCTGAACCTCTTATTTATGCATTTGGTTTTAAGAGTATTTTTCTCATGCTACTCTTCCTTAAAGTAAAAATCTAAGATTTTTTTCCCAAGATAACTCTCCAGTTCAGAACTTCTGTTATTTTTTTGCCTTTAGTACTTTCAAGTCAGAATTCAGGTTAATTTTTACTGTATTAAACACATCTCACTCGTTGTCAGCCACTGAGATTGGAAAGGACGGCATGACATTCTCCCGGAGACTGTGGCCAGCACCCAAACCAGGAGTTGTGATGGCAGCAGGCCCAGAGGGGAGCAGGCAGAGCATGCCCGCTGCAGCCCAGTAAGTGCAGTGAGTGCAGGAAGCAAGGGTCAGTCTTACTCCAGCCTTATCCTGATAGATGGTCAGAGTCTCCCCTGAAAATAACATCCCAAAGCCCACTCTGGCCATAGCACACTGAGTCAGATAAATGATCAGAGCCAATGACTAAACCCAGCAGGACCAGGCTTTGCCCAGGCAGCCACACCTAAGCAGTGCTGGCTCAGGATAAACACAACAGGGCAGCATCATAAAAGTTCATTTCTTTCTGTGCGAATGCAGTTCACTGCTGCTTTCAGGAAAATGGACCAGACAGGGCGTTGCCTACACTCTGAATCACAAAGACCATGTTATACAGGGTTTCTGAAGATCCTACGAGGGTAAAATAATTTTTCAAAGCTTTGTGGACTTTAACAGTGAAAATGCCAGTTTGTTTCTTGTTATTGTTTATCCAGAAAATGTGAAAGAATCTTGAAAAAGAAGCAGCTTTATTTTGGACCAATGCTAATTGCAAGTTTTCTGAATCTCTACACTATTAGTGATTCATTTTGTTTCCTATATTCCAACTGTGAACCACACTAAAGTCACAACCACAGTCAGTGAAAAACTGATGGCAAATACTGAACATTATTTTACTTTCATGGCAAAGAGAAAATAGCCATGGAACTACAAACAGATCCCATCACACAATTAATTTTGAAACAACACTATCAAAAAAAGTTAAGTCCCATGGATGAAGATTTCAGATTTTTCAGTTGCTTGATGCTTATTCATTTACATTTCTTAAACATCTTTATTAATAACCAGTCCAATAACCAAGAAAGGTATGAACTTTTACAGTTGTCCAGTTTCAGTGAAAGTACCTCGAAGAGCTAGCTGGGGGATAAAGGAGATTTTATAAACATCAATTGGACACTTGGTGTGTGCAAAGGTCCATCTAGATTTTCAAGGGACACAAAGGTATAATATAATTGGTTCCTTCACTTGAGGAAATTATCATCTAGTGGTTAAAAACAAGGCAACAGGTAAATAGTGCTAATTTAAAGCTAATTTTGGTAAAAGCCACAGAAAGGCACTATGCTTCTATGTATACAAAATGCTATTGGGGTCAAAGGAGACCAGAGATCTCATAGGCTTTTCCAAGCTGAAAGCTCTAACTTTCATTTTTTAACCTCCTGAATCTCCCAAGATATCAAGAAATATTTGGACTTAATGTGGGGGTGTTAGAGAGTACCTTGATCTACTTCAAATTGCTCATACAACTCACAAGTTCTTGTAGATCCCTTATGGTACTAAATAATTGGGTTATAAATATTTTTTTATCAATTTCATTGACCTCTGATAGACCGGTAAAAATAACTGGGTAAAACTGTAACAGGGCAGGATGTTTGGAAAATGCTGCCATAATGACCTTTAAATGCTAGGAGGCTGGTATACACGCAAAATAAATAAGTGGAGAAACAAGAAAGTTACTTGTATGATTCAAGCAAAAATGAAAATTCTTGGAAAATGCTGCCATAATGACCTTTAAATGCTAGGAGGCTGGTATACATGCAAAATAAATAAGTGGAGAAACAAGAAAGTTACTTGTATGATTCAAGCAAAAATGAAAATTCTGTCAAAACTCTCTGAACAGATTAGAGACATCTCACTGAATTATTTGGATGATTGGTAAGGTTGTAGTAAGCCAGGGGATAATCCACATTTATGCAATGACAATGGAGGAAACCACAATAGTACTATACTTTTCATTCCTTTATCATTTGACATATGGTTGTAAAGTACCTATTATGTGGTGGTATGCTAGTAAAGGTTTAACAACTGGCTGGAGGTGGAAGGGAGCCCTGATTTGTAGCATTTGCTCATTTCCATGGTGTAAATAGTTCTGCCATGACCAATTTCAAGCAACTAAGTAAAGTCATTGAACAAAGAGTTCGGAGGAGATATGCATAGCACACCATTATATAGCATTTCCAGCTACAGGTGCAATAGGCATGAATAACCTCAAGAGCACAGATAACAAAATGTGATAAAATATTTAAGAAATGATGACTTTTTACTATTTATTACCTCTGTGTTAAATATAATTTATTTAATAGTAAGTCTCTATAGTTTAATTTTTAATAATGGTTGTTTGATACTAGCTTATGAGATTCCTGGGAATTTAACAACCATCTCTCACAAACCAACACACCACTGCTGTTAGGTGTCAGGCAGTATACTAAATGTTGGTGACATTGTTATGAGATGCATTTCCTGTCCTTAGGGAGCATGCAGTCTTAGTGAGCAGACAGAGTAAAGAGAAATATTATTTAATTTAATAGCTATGGTTATTGTCTTTAGCCCATTTGTGCTGTTGTGAGAAAATACCTGAGAGTGGGTAATTTATAAATAATAGAAATTTATTTCTCACAGCTCTGGAGTCTAGGAAATCCAAGATCAAGATGCCAACAGGTTAGGTTTCTGGTATCTGCTTCCAAGATAGTGCCTTGAGTGCTGTGTCCTCCCGTGGTGGAAGAGCAGAGCAAAAAGGGCCTAGGCTAGTTCCCTCCAGCCCTTTTATAGGGCTCACCCATTCATGAGGGCTCCACCCTCATCACTTAGTCACTTCTGAAAAGCCCCACCACAGTGGGGATTAAGTTTCAACATATGAATTTTGAGAGACAGTCAGACCATAGTAGATGTTATAAAAGGAAAATAACAGGAAGCCCAGCCTTTTGTTGAGGAATGAGGGTGAGAAAGAGTTAGGGAAGACAATATCCCTGAGCGAGTGACATTTAAACTGAGGCTTGAAGGATGAGTAAGAGGCTAAGGCAAAGACTAAAAAAAATTTAAAAATCATTCCAGATGAATGAAGAGCTGACCCATCGACCCTGTGTAGGGGTGGCCTTGACATGACTCCTAGTGAGAAAGGAAGAGAATAGCAGGATGGCTGAGGGAGTCATGGACAGATCGCGCATGACCTTTTAGATCCTCTTCTGGGTTTTGGTCCTTCCTAAGAGAATGGTGGGCATGCATTGAAAGGTTTAAGTGGGAGCAAGGGGTTGAAAAGTTTATATTCATGTATAGGATTATTTGATCTACTGGTAGGGTAATGGATTTCAGGGAGCAACACTGGAAAGAGAGAACTTCATTAGGGAGATACTGCAGTATTTGGGGTGTAAGAGGGTAGTGGTTTGGATTAAGTTGTTGACAAAGGAGAAAGACAAATAGGTGAAATATCTATTTTGAAGACAGAACTGATAAGACCTATCATGGAAAGCTCATGATCACCAGTATCCATGTTTTTTCTCCTTTACTTGGGCACATGACTAAACTACATTTTCTAGCCTTCTTTGAAGTTAGGTGTGGCCACGTAACAGAGTTCTGATTAGTAGAATATGTGTGAATGTTATCCACAACACTTCCAGACTGGTCCCATAAAAATTTTCCACAGGCAATCCTTCATTCTTTTATCTCTTACACAGTGACTTTAGAGGCCACATGTTGAATATGGCAAGTGCACAGTGTGGAAGGAGTCACAGACCCTAAGCCACTGTTCTGAAAGCCATCCAATTCACAGTGAAGAGCTATATAAGCAATGAATCAGTTTTATTGTGTTAAGCCACAGAGATTTGCATGGGAGAGGGGGGTGAAGGATTGATTGGGGGGATTGATTAGACATGGAGAGTGATAGGAGAGGTGGGTACCACAGACATTATGGATTTCCAGCATGAGCAATCATGTGAATGGAGGAGCCCTGTGATGATATATGTGGAGTATTGGAGAGGGAGGGAGATTATGAGTTTGTCCTAATATATTTAATTTGAGATGCCTATGGAATACCAAAAGGCAAATATTGAAGCAGCATAAGGATATAAGATGGATTGGTTTTCTTCTCAAAGAAATAAATTTATTTATTTCTAAATTTGAGGATTATGACCACATGAAGAGGGCAACCACCTAGCACGACCTCAATAATGCATATGGATGGTGCTCCCTGGACTTGTGTGTGCAGAGCCTGCTCGACTTCATGTAGATGACACAAAAAACCATGGTAAAGACAGCTTCTAAAAAGAGAGAATAAAACGAGAAAAAGTTTAAGAATAGAACCTTAAAGCTCTCCAATATTTAAAATTAGGTTATAGGATAAGGTGTCCCAAAATAGCCTGAGCAGATAGGGACAGAAAAGTAGGAGAGGGAGGTATTAGAACAGCTGTGCATTTGTCAGCTCAGGCTGCCATAACAGAATACCACAGACTAGGTGGCTTAAACAATAGAAATTTATTTTCTCACAGCTCTGGAGTCTGGGATGTCCAAGATCAAGGTGCTGGCCAAGTAGGTTTTGTTCCAAGGGCTCTTCTCTTGGCTTATAAACAGCTACCATCTCACTGTGTGCTTATGTGACCTCTTCTTTCCATGAGGAGAGAGGAAGGTGTCTTTTCTCATAAGGGCACTAATCCCGTTATGAGGGCCCCACCTTCATATCCTCATCTAACACTAATTACCTCCTAAAGGCCCCATCACCAAATGCCATCACAGTGGGGGTTAGGGCTACAACATATGAATCTGGAGGGGTGGGTAGAACACAACATTCAGTCCATAACAACAGGCAAGTGAAAAAGATCTTCAAGAAAGGTCAACTATGCTGAAAGATAAGAAGTAGTTAAGAAAGATGAGGACTGAAACTGATCTTTGGATTTCACAGAATAGGGTCATCAGAAGCCATAGAAAAAGCAACTTTACCAAAGTGCTGGGAATGGAAACCAACTTGGAGTTTGTTGTGAAACAAATATGGTGTAAGGATGTGGAGAAGTGTGGCTGCAAGAAAAGAGTTAGAGAAGTACCTAGAGTGGTTATGGAGCCCATTGAAGATTCTTAGTTTGGGTTGATTTTTACATGCTGTAGAATGTTTGAACATGTAAGGAGGAGATAAGAAATACAGAATTTACCCAGGCAATATGACTTAAAGTCAATGAATATGAACATTTTCTGTGATTGATCTGAGCAGAATGTCTTGCACTAGACAAAGCCCAAGAGTAAAAAATAAAATAAATTCTTTAAGCATTTTGACAGGGACTGGAAGCCCTGGGAAATTGCTAGAGGACCTGCTGCTTTTCCAAGAAAACATTTTAGTCATATCTGAACTTGTCAAGAAAAGTTGTTGCTGGAAATCATAAGGCACTGGTCAGTGGTAAACTTAGCTGCACTCTCAGTCTCTGACTAACTGCAGTACAAGCAGTCATCCTAATGGTGGGTCTTAATGAACTCCCTCCAGGATTTTTGTTTTGTTTTGTTTTTGGTTTCAATGGGTCAACTTAAAATCCAAATCTATATCTCTTCTCATCTAAATTGCTACATATGCCAATAGTCCAATGAAAGAACTTTAAAAATCACTTTTAAGAGCATCTGTGGCTGTAGACTGTAGGAGTTTAGGGTAGGATTAACTCAAAGGAATTTCTGTACCCATAAAAGATGGTTTGCTAAAGGCCTGCTAGTATCCCCACATGAAAGAAAGCAACATGTCGTACATGTTCACCTGAGTATTTTTCTTTTTTTTTTTTTTTTTTTTTTTTTTTTTTTTTTTTGTCTTTTTCCGTGTCCGGCAACGGATCG
>NW_007731194.1:14407-36354 GCF_000696425.1 Galeopterus variegatus
CCTCAGTGTTGCTCCCACACCTCGCTCAGCCAGTGAGCGGGAACCGGTCTGTATGTGGGATCTGAACCCTCGGCGGGAGTGCCACCACGCTTCCCAAGTGGCACACTATAGCAGTGCGCCACCGGGCCGGCCCCCACCTGAGTATTTTTCTAACCTGTTGATGGAGTTTGGAAGTGTTGTCCCTCCAAAATTTATGTGGAAATTTGATCCCCTATGTGGGAGTGTTGGAAACTGATTGAGTCATGGGGGCGGATCCTTCATGAATGTATTATGCTCTCTCTGGGGGAGGGAGGATTAATGAGTGAGTTCTCGCTCTATTAGTTCCCACGAGAGCTTGTTGTTTAAAAGACCCTGGCACCTTCTCTCTCTCTCTTGCTTCCTCTCGCCATATGATCTCCTTGTACCCACCAGCTGCTTGCCACTTTCCACCATGTGTAGAAGCAGCCTGAGGCCCGTGCCAGATGCAGCTGTCCCAGAATCGTAAGCCAAATAAACCTCTTTCCTTTATAAATTACCCAGTCTCACGTATTTCTGTTATAGCAACACAAAACGGACTAATACACCTATATAACATTCTGAGTAGTGTGCACATGATAGAGTGTTTAGTATTATTTTCCATGTGAGCCCTGTTATCTAAATGACTTGGAATCTTGGCCAAGCTCCTCTAACAAATCTGCTGGAGGGCATCATCTCTTCAGCTTAATTGTTTGCATAACAGTGTTGGGATGTACAGTAGTGGTATATGTTTTCTGTCTATACATTTTTAAAATTTAGCTGAGGAAAATCAGAACTGCTGTCGAAGGAGCTCCTGGCTGGCAATTTCAGTCACAAGAAATTGCTTCAGCAAAAGTTAGAGATATGACTAACACTTCAAGCCATGTTGAGAAGAAGGTATCATAACTCAATCAAATAATTCTTCATCTGAAAAATAACCCTGAATTATTGATCCTTGATATTTCTAGTATTACCACATTTAAGACTATGCAATTTATAAAGTTCACTTTCAAGAATTGCTATGTTCCATTCTCTGATCCTGACAGTGAGGTATATTTAGTGTTCTTTTGCTGTGTAACAAATTACACAAAAATTAGTGCTTAAAACAAACAAACACAAAAGATTTCTCTTTCTTTGGGTTGGCTAGATGATCTTTTTCTCCATGTGGCCACTCAAGTGGCTGCAAATGGGAGCTCATCTGGGCTAGAACAGCCAGTATGCTTTGCTAATATATCTGGGACTTTGGTGCTTGTTATCAAGTGGGGTGATTCATTTCTTCTCCACTTGGCCTCTCTTTCTCTCCCCATGGTTTCTCACTGTTCCTTAAGAAGCCCAAACTTCTTACAAGGTGGCAGTCTTTCAAGTAAGAAAAAGTGAAAGCTACCAGGCCTCTTAAGGTCTAGGTCACTGCATTGTATTGATCGAGGCCAGCCCAGATGCAAAGGAGAAAAAAGTGTCCCCACCTCTTGAAGGGAGGAATGTCATGTATGGACAGGATAGGAGGGAGTGGGTGGCCATCTCTGCAGATATCTACCACATCTACTCTTAGGCTTAAAGTGTATGAATATTTTATTTAATAAAAAATGTATGACCAAATTCTACTTGAAAATGGTTTATCCATCATGACTCAATGGAGAGAGAAATTGCTTAGTATCCTTTGACTTGACAAAAGATACTCAGCTATCATGAGGTTGTCACTGAAGTCCTCCCAATGCCCATCCTTTAATTAAGAGCATGAAACCTCCCTTTATTATGGTTGACCATAAACAAAGCATTATTTTACAACCATTTTGAATTAAGTGGATTTTTTTTTCGCAGTAAGCCATAGCACCAACAAACATAAATAACTGTTCTGTTATCTTTAAGAGACAGACAACTGGAAAATTATGAGTCTGTTATTCTAAAGCATTGTGTAAATATGTTCTCAGGATTGCTTTTCAAATTCAAGCTCAGATATTTTAGATAATGCCTTTTTTCTCTTGCTTACTTTCAGTTTGACTTCAAACAATTGGAAATCTTTTAAAGGCAGAGAGTTATCTTATGAAATAAAGAATGGACATTATGGCAATATTTCCTGTAGGGAAGAAAAACGGATTAGATTAGTTGTCTATGTCATTATCTCATGATTGGGTTTTAACAATTTTTTCCTTTCTTTTTTTTCAGACTATCATAAGATTTGGCCAAGTCTCTAACAACTGAAGGAAAATGTTTTGGTGTGAAAGGTTCTATCAGTGCTTGGAATTTCAAAACCATCGGAGAAAGCTCAGGATGAGTTGTGAAAGAGTAAATACTTTCACAATTAACTTAAAGGGATTTGGGTGACTGGAAAAGAGAATGTTGTGTGGGGAGGAGAATTATGTGTGTTGGAACCATCTCCTCAGGGAGGATAGAAGAAACATGTAACAATTCAGCTCCTGCTAACAGTGGTTACAGATTGTTGAAAATCTGCTCTGAAACAGCTGCTCTACCAGGCACCTTACATACATTAGCCCATAGTAATTCATAGGCTATTCCTCATTTTACGGATAAAAAAATTAAGGCTCAGAGAGGTTCATGGTCATGCCCGAGTACCATCTAGCAAGACTCAGAGCTGGAATTTGAACTATGTGTCCCTGATCTAACTACAGAACTATTTAATTGTGCTATACACCTTCCAAATGGTAAGTGAATTAAATTCATGGTAATAAGGTTTTCCCCAAATATCTCTTATATCCAGTCTCACTCCTCAGTCTTTTAGATTTTCAATTAAAATTCTTGCTCAGGCACATTTTCTTTATACTTCCTCTTGAAGCTTAGGTTCAAATGTGGCTCTCAAACATAGCCAGATAGAGAAAAATCTAGGTAGTGCACAGGGAAGAACCTGCTTTTTTTCAAATTTCTAATTTTGGGGATGGATCTTGTGCTTCTTCCTCAAACTTTTGTCTTTAGCATTGTGACATTTGGAGCTTGACAGTGCCCAGGATCTCAGTATTCGAAGCGCCATCTCTGCTTTTAACACATCTTCACACAAGAACCTTAGAATGATTGAAGGAGCAACCCAAATGTGTAGCCTTGAAGAAGCACTAGTTCCTTGACTGTGGGATTTTCAGACCATTTTTATATCAGATCAGTAGTAAGTTTTCAGAGGCTCCTACCCTCTGAGGAAATTATAATGGGCACGAAAGCCTTATGGGAAGCAGCCTGGGGTTATTTCACTAGTCACTAATCTTACAGGGTTGTGTCTTTCTTGTTAAATTCTTGCAATGCAAAGTAAACTTCCAAGGACCCTGGCTGGACCACATATTTAGCTTTCCTACAATCCTGCCCATTCAATTTTCACAATAACTCCTCCCATTGAGCCTTCACCATACACACCTCATGACATTTCCTCTCTGAGTGTTGTGTGTGCTTCAGTTTTTCAGAAAGTTTCATAATAACATGGCAGAAGGCCTCTGATCATGTTGCTGTGGTTAGGTCTTGATAAGAGGCCTCTGTCTCTGGGTGTAACTTCTGAATGCTATCCTGAGGACGTCGCCTGGCCAAGTCAGCATGCTGGTGGTAATGGTGGACTGCATGTCCTGATGCTGTGATGACCAAGATGCAATGTCAAGTGGCATCGAGTAGGGCTCAGGGCCAGGTTTCCATCTCCCCAGTGTCTAAATCAGAAGAGGAAGGGAGGGAGGGAGGGGGACAATAAAAAATAAAACACTGAGTACCATGATGGCTTCAAGTATGGAAGTTTTTTACAAAGAAAGAAGAAAGCCATACCTAAAATGATACAAAATTGTTTCTTAAGGATTAGAGGCAACTTCCCTTTCATCACACTTGCAAGCACAAATGGTTTGTATTTAATACACATCATATATTCCACTTAACTATTGGTAGTGGTTTCATCTAACTCCAAGTTTGTTTTCCTATGAAAATGTACTAGGTTTCTTTCTCTGCTCCCCATTGGGAGACTAGCTGACTGCTATAAACCAAAAAGGGCTTTCCCAACCAAAAGTTTATATGAAGGTAGGGAGAGTATGTTTCTGCCCTTCAAATTCAAGACCAGTACTGCTGTGAAATCAGGACTGTGTCTTAAATACATGCTCCAGGGCGCATGACTGAGGGTGGAGGAGAAGACAGTATTTAGCATAACTGAGTGAATGGAAACATCAGTTTTTGTCCTAACTCCACCCAGTCATAATGTGCTGTTTGCAGCCTTTTCCTCGTCCTGGAACCAATGTTCCCTGGTTGCTGCCCGTCCTCCCAAAGAAGAATTTTCTGTCCGATTGGCCCCAACTTGTGGTAATTTCCTGATAATTCCCTCCAATCACCTTTGCTCCTGGGTTCCAGGTGTGCCAGAGTAAGCCCTTCCAGGATGATATATTCAATAAGCAATAGTATCTGACTTGAGAGGCCAGGTTCTTTACTGAATCTTGCAGAAAGCAGGAGCAAACCACACTCACTACTTCATATGTCATTTGCTTTTCTCTCTAATAATGATGCTGATGTATCATCTTTATGACATATATTCCAGTTTTCATTATAATTTGTTTTGATTTTGGTCTTACAGAATGCTGTAATTATTCCCATTTCACAGATGGGTAGACAGAAACTCAAAGAGCTTAAGTGTCATGCGCAAGATTTCACAACTAGTAAATGCAAGATCTGAACTGAACCCAACTCTTCTGACTGAAACCCTTGCATTTTTCTGCTTGACAAAAGCCATGTAAATGCTACACTCTTTTGTTGTTGTTGTTAGCAAAACAAAATAAAAATTTGTAAGGAATATCTCCATATTCACTAAGTATCAATTTAACTGAAACCTCTATAGAGCGGCTGAGCACTTAACCTCTTAAAGCAGTCTTTCTGAATAATTCTCTTAATTAATAATAGAAATAAATCTATGAAAGACTTTAGAAAGATCAAGCATTCTGTGGGAATACCAATTTTAATGTTGGCTCAAACACTCAAACATTCACTCATGCTTTTGTCCAACTGATGTTTCAGCAAATTGTGTTGAATATCCATGTTTGACTCAATAGTGATTTTTGAAAATTTTTGCATTCTTATATAAAAGTCTTAGCTCTGTATTATTATAATATATCAAGGCTGGCCACCAAATGCATAAATACTGAGCACAGCTGTAGAATTTAATAAAACCAAAAGTTTGAGCTAGCAAATGAAAAATTACATATTATTGGAAACTTGTGCTCAAAGTTGAAACTTGAAGGAAATATTTTAGCACTATCACAATATTACATTGCAATCACTATTTAATTTATCTCCTCTGCAATGACTTAAGGGAAGTCCTCGCAAAGCCCTATTTACTCAGCCAGGAAGTAAGGCAGTGGTCAGAGAGGGAGTGAAGTCATGCAGAGCTGACAATGCCACTATTGTAAGGGCACCTTGGAGTATTGTCTGATGCTGACCAATTGAGGAATAAGTGTTGGGAAGTTTTAATTTCATCTTAACAAAAGGGCAGGTCCAAAAGAATAATATAAAACTAGCCTTTTCTTGAATTCTGTTTTTTTCCTTTTAATTGAAACGTATCAACTTAAACGCACCTGGAAGAAAGGAATGTTTTTTAGTAATTAACAAGATTTTGAAAAAACAGTTTTACTTTTTAAAAAGTATCTTAAGTAAATAGCATATTTTCCTACCTATCTATAAGTGGATACTATATAAATTTTCATAAATGCTATGAATTACATACATGGATGTGTAATTTATATATTTGCCATTCAGTTTTTCCAGGAGAAACTTCAAGAACCCCAAAGCAACCTGTGCATTTCAATTGTCACTTTGAACTTTGGAACAAAGGAGAGACTGTAAAACCAGTTTATAAAAAGTATTATGAGATACCACAACTGGCATTTTTACGACCTTATTAAACTACATTCAAGTGGCATAAATTATATGTAATGAAAGTGAAAAGGATCTCTGACCCGATTTTAATATTGGGTGCATGCTTATTAGTTTCAGTTTTTTTCTGAATAGAAACCTTTTTTCAAACTTCAGCAGTTGATATTATGTGGAAGTCATAAATGTCAGATTACATTAAACTATTTTGGTTCATAGAATAGCACAGCCATTAAGTTACTAGAGAGTAATGAGTAGGTCTTCTCACAAAGTAAAGCTAAAGGTGTTAATTTAGATTTGAAACATTCCACCTCATTATAAAAGCCAAATTAATTTGCCATGTGTAGAAGCAGCAAAAACCAATATTTGAAATGTGAAAGACCTCCTTTTTGTGGGAGAGTGATAGAAAAGGGTATTGCAAAGTCTCGTTCCTAAAAAGTAGGCATACTGGTCCCTCTGAGGTTAATTATTATTAAGTCTTAGGGAGTCTCTTATTAAGAATTTCTATGCAAGAAGTCAAATTGATAGAATTAGTTAAATGTTAAAGATGAAAGGAAGTCTGGGCATTTAGACAGTCCCAGGTTTTAAACTGTGTATACTTACACATAAATGTAAAGTTGATTTATCTCCTCTAATTTTTATAACTTATTACAAAGAATAAGTTTTCATCTGATTGCAGAGATTTTATTTAGGCATTAGTTACAAATGTTGAAAAAGACAATAGAAATAAACACACGAATTTGGAAAGCTATAGAACAGGGCATAAGGCATCCTGAATTTCAAGTGTCCATTTATTAAAAGCCAGGCAAATAAAGAATACCTACAAACATAAATGAGGATATTTCACAAGAACACCAAAAACGACAGCCTTTTCAAACCTAGGCAACATATTGAACAAAACTGGTGATGAAAATAATGTTTAATTAGCTTATCGCTTTTAAAATTGCAAAAAGCAGAAATGCAAAAACCAATTAATAAAAGGAAAAGATTAGTTTTTAGTAGCCTAGTCCAGAGACAGACAAAAGTATCTATCATGGTGTCTACAGGATCAACCATACAGAATTGTCTCACGAAAGACCATTAAATGAAGTTGCTGTGCTCAGGATAGCAGGCTACTGGGGCATTAATAAAGACTCCACAAAGATTCTAGGAGCTACTCTGTGTTCTCTAACAAGAAAGGCAGTAGTCAGTGATATTAGTTCCTGAAAGACCCTGGGGAAGTAAGATCATGAAAAATCGTTTAAATTTAGAGTAAAAAGCAATTTTAGCCCCTTTTGTTTGTATCTTGCTTTCTAGCTCAAGAAGTGCTTTTATATCCTCACAGCAACCACCCCAAATGATTGATATTTATATTTTATTTTTCATCTTAGGAAACAGGTTCAGAAATTTAGATCACTTACCCAAGATCACTCAGCTAGTTAATGCCTGAACCATTTATAGCTGTCTGGCAGATGTCTATCTCATCTCTATTTAAGTGCCTTCAGCACTTTCTCTTGAAGTAAGTTGAGAAAACTTACTTCATTGATGAAAAAAGTTTCATAAAAAGAAGTTCATCTTGCAATATTTTACTAATATCTAGCCATTGCAGGTTATAATATGGTATTCTGGATCAATAATAACCATAACTAACATATATGTGTCATTTTACTGTTGCAAATTGTTTCAATTCATAGTACCTAAATTACAACAGGAGATTGAAATTTCTGCTTTCACACCACAATGACTTTTCAAAAACATTCAGGCATCTCTCAAGTCTTTCTAAACTTATTGAGTATCTAGACTCCTCAACCTTCTCTAGATGGGCTCCTTTGCCCATATTTTAAAATGTGATTTCAGGTAAGAGGATAATATTCCACAAGCACTCTGAGCAGAGGAGAAACAAAGTGAGAAGAGAGGGGGTTGGTTGATTAGATAGAAGGAGGTAGAGGAGTAGTTTCTTGTAGTTTGAGATTAGCAGATTATCACAAAGTGGGTGGCTTAAAAGAACATAAATTTATTCTCCCAGTTCTGAAGCCAGAAGTTTAAAATCAAGGTGTTAAAAGAGTCGGTTCCTTCTGGAGGCTCTGAGGGAGAAACTGTCCCACACTTTTCCTCTAGATTCTGACAGTTGTAGGCAATCCTTAGTGTTCCTTGACTTGTAGATGCATCACTCCAATCTCTGCCTCTATCTTTACATTATCTTTTTCCCCTGTGCCTCTGCGTCCCTTTTGTCACTTAAAAGGTCATTCTCAGTGTATTTAGGGCCTACCTTAATCCAGTATGATCTCTTCTTGATCCTTCACTAATTACATTGGCAATAACCCTATTTCCAAATAAGATCATATTCTGAGGTTCCAGGTGGACGTGAATTTTGGGGGACACTATTGAACCTGCTATGAAGAGGAAGAGGCTTTGAGAAACTAATGTGTACTTGATACCTATGATGATTTCCAGGCATTGGGTGATATTTTTCTTTTTATTTTTAATTGTACATATTTGTGGGGTACACTGTGTTGTTTCAATACACGCACATATACAATGATTCACTAAGGTAGATGGAATATCCATCACCTAAACATTTCACTGTGTGACTTTTTTAAAAACCAATTATCACCTTGGATTAAAATGAGCAAATTGACTGAATCAATGTTTTCATATCCTGAAGACAAAAAAATAAAAAGAGAAAAATTGGAGATATCATGTTTCTATTCAGTAGAGTGATTTTTTTGGTAGAGATGATACAATCCCAAACAAAGAGGGTTGTAGTGCACAGCATGGCAATTTTCAGTTAGATTTCCAAAATCCCATTGGAAAGTCACTAGATACTCAGTCACAGAGCATGGAGAAGGGCCAAAATAAAACAGAGGAAGTGTCATAACAGAACATATGGAAGCAATGTAGTGATTCTATTAGGAAGTGACAGATAAAGACCATTGGGATTGCAAATCCATCGCCCAGTTTTCAGTGATACATAAAGAACAGAGACCCTAAAACACTGTTCATTTATAAGTGATGTTTTTCCCTTTGTCTAAATTCCCTGAAGACCTTGGCTAACAGTACAGCATGTCAAAGGAAATTGAATGTGTGATCACAGAGAATTCAATGAATTTAGGGAATGGAGAAGGGGAAGATTAGTGCTCGAGATACTAATTGTGAAAAGTGGGGGTGTCAAACAGTTGAAAATTTTCTGAACAGATCTTGCCAGGGGGGCCAGTTATAAATTGGGGTCTAGGCTATACATGAAGGTGAATATGATTAGGTTTTACTTGCCAATGGAAGATGGAATGAATTCCATAGAAGTGAGTATCTTAT
This sequence comes from Galeopterus variegatus, assembly GCF_000696425.1. Lineage (NCBI taxonomy): Eukaryota > Metazoa > Chordata > Mammalia > Dermoptera > Cynocephalidae > Galeopterus > Galeopterus variegatus. The sequence goes on from NW_007731194.1 coordinate 23,519, forward strand.
AAGAGGTGAGTAGTGGAGGGAGTAGTCATAATTGTGCTAGTAGTTATAACAGAAGGGCTAAGAATCACGGTCTAATGGGAGAAGGACTTGTGTTGGACTCTTCACTTCGTCATTGTGAATCTGATGAAGCTCAAGTTTGGCCTGAGCTTTTCTAAGGAGGTGGTGTTGCAATGAAATGAAAAGTATTCAAGCATGGGATGATGGTGAGAGGTGGATTCAGATCACAGGCATCAAAATCATCCACTTCCTCTTTAATTTTACTTCAAATTGATGTTTCACAACTAGAGTTCAGTAAAAACAATGTGACAAATTAGAATGAACTTATAAGCAACCACATGATCTTCATTTTATTTTAAAACATGACCTGTGGCATGTTTGTATTCTGTACACCTAGAAAAAATATATCATGAAGAACTCCTTCCTTACGCCCAAATGAAAAGTTACCAGAGTATGTTCCTTCAATAACCACTTCTCATTCCCAAACTGTGACTTGTTCATCAGTGGCCCATACAAATCTAATGGGTGCTTCAGGATCACTCAGGCAAATCTCACGCCACTCCCCACCCCTGAGGAAGAATGGTCTACAACCTTACTATTTCCAGAAATGTGTTCACTCTGTTGTTGTGTGCACTCAACACAACCAAAGTGTCATGGTGCTTTTCTTAAAAGTATGGAAGTATGTTATATATGTTTATTAATTTATATTAATTATCCCCCACAAGGCTGGCCCAGAAGCAAGATAAATAGTTTTCTGACCCACAGTATCTACAATAGCATAAAAACATATTAAGGATGTAATCATCTCCTCTGGATGTTTATAAGAATAAGAGAGTGAAAACTGTGAACTCAAAGCAAATCTAGTGACTGGTTTAAGGTAAGGAATAAGACTGGTTTAAGAGCAAGACAGATTTGTGTGTTCTGTCAACCCAGAGACTTAGTTACCTGCAGATGGACAGGTTGTTTCCTACTGCACTCTGTGCTTTTGAGATTATCACTCATTGGTCCAGCCTTCACAGAATGCCCTTAATCTCCAGCATATGAAAGCAAAATGACTACACCTGGTTATTTTTTCGATCTTCACTCACTCCATAATAAAGAGTGAGCATCTCATGTCTGTTAGGGACTATGTTTCTGTGGCTGCAGTAAGGAGTCTCATTGGTCCAGCCTTCACAGAATGCCCTTAATCTCCAGCATATGAAAGCAAAATGACTACACCTGGTTATTTTTCGATCTTCACTCACTCCGTAATAAAGAGTGAGCATCTCATGTCTGTTAGGGACTATGTTTCTGTGGCTGCAGTAAGGAGTAAAAGAGAAATACATCTAGACTTGCAGAGCTTATTCATTCATTCAATCATTTAACACATATTCACTGAGTACACACCAAACACCATTCTAGGTGCTTGGGATGTGTTAATGAACAAAACAAAGATCCCTGCCATCCTGAAGCTTACATTCCACTGAGGACAATAAACAAAGAATATATAATAAATACATAAATTTTACATAGCAAATGTGATCATTGCCATGAAGAAAGAAAAGTAGATCAGGGTAAGGAAGTTCTGGAAGAGTTAGGGCCAGGTGAGGGGGTGAAAGAGTATGGGTTGCAATTTTAAGTTAGGATGGTCAGGGTAGAGTTCATTGAAAGGTAGATTTAGGCAAACACTCGGAAAAAATGAGGAAGTCCGGAGCATGAGGATTATAGGCAGAGGAAATAAAAGCTTGCCTGATATATTGAAGAAACAGCAGAGTCTAGCTTACTACCTTGTGTATGAAAGAGAAATGTGTACTTTACCTTAGATCTATATAAGATTCACTTATTTTAGAAGGAGAAATTATTTTATTGGAAAATATGGAATTAATATGCTACTATAATCTAAAACTTCATTTTCTTGAGTTTTAACATAAGAGTTGTCTAACACAATTAGAAGAAAGCAAAATGTACTTGGCCACTAATAGTAACATACTGTATTTTCTCTTCAGTAATTTTGTTTATCATCTATATAGGTAAACATCTGAGCCCCTTCTTTCACATGGCAAAGTTCAAGACTTTTGTATTCAGCTATAGAAGCAATTCTTCACCCCTAACGTTCACCTACACAGAAACTGACATCAAAACAGAGCACCCACTGAGCCTTTATTAATTAACAGATGTGGCTCTGGCCAGGAACTTTTATCACCCACCAGACAATGAACATTTTACGTGCATAGTGATTTAACGTAAAGCTGACTCCAGTTAGAACCAGTTCCTCTTTTAACCACATGTAGAGTTTTAGCAGTAAGTCTAACTCTCCAGTGAAAAGTATATTTTAAGAAAAGAAAATGGATTAGCCAAGATATCCATAATTTTCTTGTTGGGCATCTTTCACTGCTGTTTATAAAATACCCAATTAGTTCTAAGAATAAGACATTTAAACCTTGAAATTATGGCAAAACAAACTATCAAGGACAGGTTAAAGGTGTACACTTTATTTCAAAGTGAAACTTCTCCAGTTTTACCACCAAGAAAACCTAGTTCTTGGGCCAATTTTGCACTGTGGAGAAATTTCACAAAAATGAGATTTCAAGTACCCTCGAAACTCAAGGACAATTTAGTCATTGGGATTCTACCGTTTTCCTTTCTAATTAAAAGCAATGGGGACTGAGAATGTTGCATTAACATCATGGCTCAGTGGATGTCTAAATCTTAAGGGGAAAATGAATTCCAAGTGTCCGCCAGCCCCTTTTTGGTACAGAGTGGAAGGTAGAAGGGCCACGCCTCCAACAAGAGCTGCGGCCCGGTCGGCACACCTGCGGGGAAGGCGGCTGTCGCACGGTGGTGGCACACCTCCACATCTGCTCCTTTCATTGAACTGAGCTGTAAATTGAAATTCCATTGCCATGTTTTTAGAACCAGTTGAAGTAAGGAGACTGTCAGAAATCCTCTTTAAACTCACCCTTATCCAAACAGGAAACTGACCCTTGGCCCCTGGACGTAACAGTACACCAGTGGAAATTTCATTATCCCCGTCTCAGCTGAACTAAGTGAAAATTAATTGTGTAATTATCTGGATGAGCGCATGTGTAAAATTTTACAATGTGCCAGTTAGATTAAGTAACGTGTTAGTGGCATGGTTTAGTGCAGAGTCAAAGCTGTCCTATAAAAATGGAATAAAAAAATCCAACAAGGTTGGAAGGAAAAGAAAAAAAAAAACATATGTCAGAACAAATGTTTAACATGAGAAGGTAAGGTTAGGCTTAATTCCATAACCTGATGAAAATCTTACCCTCCCAGACCACAGGTAAATCTGGCAGAGTTAGATGGGTGTGTGTGTGTGTGTGTGTGTGTGTGTGTGTGTGTGTGTGTGTGTGTGGTGTGTCTGTTACATTTTTCACATGTTGTTTTACTTTATCAACTACATTAAAAAGTGGGGGTTATATTCAGTAGATGAGATTATTTGTCTCAGATATACTTTGTTCACCTGTTCGATGAAATGCTTTTTTTTTTTTTTCCCCTGGACTTAATTCTTCAACCAAAGATGAGGTAAATGTTGCACCCTGATTTGAGATCATTTTATTAAAATATATGGGTAGAGTATGAACTGGCTTTAACATCAAATGCATGGGGATTTTCGATTTGAAATTTTGTTTGCTTTGATAAAGATTTTGAGACATTTTTTTTCCCTGAGATTTTGGCCTCTCCCACCCCCACCCCTCCAAAATATTGCTGTATGGAGGCGATTTGCATTTCAAAGTCTCTGGAAGGTTTAGATAGAAGAATTTGTGGATGAAAGTTACCATCTGGGTAGTTGCTTTCTGAAAGTGAGGATAATTTTTAAACAAAATATGACTAGTGCATTGAGATCTTAACAATTCTCAGCATAATGTCAGTGCTACCTTGGCAAATCCAGATACTAATTTATGTGTCTTGCCGATAAAACAGATCTCCTGTTTTTCTCATTCCTTGCACTACATTTTTTCTCCTTAAANACTTAGTTACCTGCAGATGGACAGGTTGTTTCCTACTGCACTCTGTGCTTTTGAGATTATCACTCATTGGTCCAGCCTTCACAGAATGCCCTTAATCTCCAGCATATGAAAGCAAAATGACTACACCTGGTTATTTTTCGATCTTCACTCACTCCGTAATAAAGAGTGAGCATCTCATGTCTGTTAGGGACTATGTTTCTGTGGCTGCAGTAAGGAGTAAAAGAGAAATACATCTAGACTTGCAGAGCTTATTCATTCATTCAATCATTTAACACATATTCACTGAGTACACACCAAACACCATTCTAGGTGCTTGGGATGTGTTAATGAACAAAACAAAGATCCCTGCCATCCTGAAGCTTACATTCCACTGAGGACAATAAACAAAGAATATATAATAAATACATAAATTTTACATAGCAAATGTGATCATTGCCATGAAGAAAGAAAAGTAGATCAGGGTAAGGAAGTTCTGGAAGAGTTAGGGCCAGGTGAGGGGGTGAAAGAGTATGGGTTGCAATTTTAAGTTAGGATGGTCAGGGTAGAGTTCATTGAAAGGTAGATTTAGGCAAACACTCGGAAAAAATGAGGAAGTCCGGAGCATGAGGATTATAGGCAGAGGAAATAAAAGCTTGCCTGATATATTGAAGAAACAGCAGAGTCTAGCTTACTACCTTGTGTATGAAAGAGAAATGTGTACTTTACCTTAGATCTATATAAGATTCACTTATTTTAGAAGGAGAAATTATTTTATTGGAAAATATGGAATTAATATGCTACTATAATCTAAAACTTCATTTTCTTGAGTTTTAACATAAGAGTTGTCTAACACAATTAGAAGAAAGCAAAATGTACTTGGCCACTAATAGTAACATACTGTATTTTCTCTTCAGTAATTTTGTTTATCATCTATATAGGTAAACATCTGAGCCCCTTCTTTCACATGGCAAAGTTCAAGACTTTTGTATTCAGCTATAGAAGCAATTCTTCACCCCTAACGTTCACCTACACAGAAACTGACATCAAAACAGAGCACCCACTGAGCCTTTATTAATTAACAGATGTGGCTCTGGCCAGGAACTTTTATCACCCACCAGACAATGAACATTTTACGTGCATAGTGATTTAACGTAAAGCTGACTCCAGTTAGAACCAGTTCCTCTTTTAACCACATGTAGAGTTTTAGCAGTAAGTCTAACTCTCCAGTGAAAAGTATATTTTAAGAAAAGAAAATGGATTAGCCAAGATATCCATAATTTTCTTGTTGGGCATCTTTCACTGCTGTTTATAAAATACCCAATTAGTTCTAAGAATAAGACATTTAAACCTTGAAATTATGGCAAAACAAACTATCAAGGACAGGTTAAAGGTGTACACTTTATTTCAAAGTGAAACTTCTCCAGTTTTACCACCAAGAAAACCTAGTTCTTGGGCCAATTTTGCACTGTGGAGAAATTTCACAAAAATGAGATTTCAAGTACCCTCGAAACTCAAGGACAATTTAGTCATTGGGATTCTACCGTTTTCCTTTCTAATTAAAAGCAATGGGGACTGAGAATGTTGCATTAACATCATGGCTCAGTGGATGTCTAAATCTTAAGGGGAAAATGAATTCCAAGTGTCCGCCAGCCCCTTTTTGGTACAGAGTGGAAGGTAGAAGGGCCACGCCTCCAACAAGAGCTGCGGCCCGGTCGGCACACCTGCGGGGAAGGCGGCTGTCGCACGGTGGTGGCACACCTCCACATCTGCTCCTTTCATTGAACTGAGCTGTAAATTGAAATTCCATTGCCATGTTTTTAGAACCAGTTGAAGTAAGGAGACTGTCAGAAATCCTCTTTAAACTCACCCTTATCCAAACAGGAAACTGACCCTTGGCCCCTGGACGTAACAGTACACCAGTGGAAATTTCATTATCCCCGTCTCAGCTGAACTAAGTGAAAATTAATTGTGTAATTATCTGGATGAGCGCATGTGTAAAATTTTACAATGTGCCAGTTAGATTAAGTAACGTGTTAGTGGCATGGTTTAGTGCAGAGTCAAAGCTGTCCTATAAAAATGGAATAAAAAAATCCAACAAGGTTGGAAGGAAAAGAAAAAAAAAAACATATGTCAGAACAAATGTTTAACATGAGAAGGTAAGGTTAGGCTTAATTCCATAACCTGATGAAAATCTTACCCTCCCAGACCACAGGTAAATCTGGCAGAGTTAGATGGGTGTGTGTGTGTGTGTGTGTGTGTGTGTGTGTGTGTGTGTGTGTGTGGTGTGTCTGTTACATTTTTCACATGTTGTTTTACTTTATCAACTACATTAAAAAGTGGGGGTTATATTCAGTAGATGAGATTATTTGTCTCAGATATACTTTGTTCACCTGTTCGATGAAATGCTTTTTTTTTTTTTTCCCCTGGACTTAATTCTTCAACCAAAGATGAGGTAAATGTTGCACCCTGATTTGAGATCATTTTATTAAAATATATGGGTAGAGTATGAACTGGCTTTAACATCAAATGCATGGGGATTTTCGATTTGAAATTTTGTTTGCTTTGATAAAGATTTTGAGACATTTTTTTCCCTGAGATTTTGGCCTCTCCCACCCCCACCCCTCCAAAATATTGCTGTATGGAGGCGATTTGCATTTCAAAGTCTCTGGAAGGTTTAGATAGCAGAATTTGTGGATGAAAGTTACCATCTGGGTAGTTGCTTTCTGAAAGTGAGGATAATTTTTAAACAAAATATGACTAGTGCATTGAGATCTTAACAATTCTCAGCATAATGTCAGTGCTACCTTGGCAAATCCAGATACTAATTTATGTGTCTTGCCGATAAAACAGATCTCCTGTTTTTCTCATTCCTTGCACTACATTTTGTCTCCTTAAAGCTATGTTTATGCTAAAAGTCTGCTGAGATTTTTCTTTCACCACGCTCCTCAAAAATGAAAGTTCCCTAGGCAAAAATAGTAACAGTCTTAAAGAAAATGTACTCAAAAATGTGTTTCAACTTTTTTAAAAAACTTGGCTTAACATAATGCTATTAGATGTTTGTACATTGGGTTACTAGCACTTTAAGAGATTGTTAGTATTTTAAGAAAGCTGTAAAGAATATGTACATATTTAGTGGAAAAAATTCTAGTGCATATAAACATGATTAAAAGAAAGAAAGCACCAATGTGATTTATAGAACAGGGCAATCAGAGGACATTAAAAATAATCCAGACCATTTAAAGGGAAAAGCAAAACTTCGGATCAGGGAACATTAGCCTTAACATGAAAATGGGACTCTGGTATTAAACCTAAATTTTACCAAAGATTAGTTATCAGGAAGTCTTTGGAATAGGACTTTTTATTTTAAAGAAGACACAATGCCCTCTTCCCCAGTTTTAAAGTGTTAGGAGTTGTGGGAGGGGGCAGTTGCTTGTCAAACCCTAGAGAACAAAATGGACACAGGAGGTGGCCTTGTGGACTCTGTGCACGGCCCCCCAGAGCCCAGAGCAGAGAGCAGGCCTGTAGTTGAGGATGTACCAGATCAGCCATGATGCCCCCTTCATAGAAGCAACAGTGTTGCCGCCTTTTCTAAAGCCAGGCCTGGGAGTTTTTCTGTGCTTTTCAGGAAACAGTTAAAATCAGGAGAATCTAATCAGACCTTTTTTTTTTTTAAATAAAGCATTTTACAGCTGTAACTTTCTTGGCTTTAGATGAATTAAATTTTTAAAAATTTAAGATTAAAATTTATAACTATACTTTGTGTGAACACTTCTTAAAACTTACCGTTTTTACATATTCTTCTCTTTGAATAATAGAACAGCTTGGAATATAATTTCTAGCACTGAACCACTTACATTTTTAAATTATACCTTATTTTTATTGATTCCAATTAAGACCATTATATTACTATAGAATATTAGGATTAAAAGAGACCTTAAGTACATTTTTGTCCATTCTACAGGTAAGAAAGCCAAGCCCTAGAAAGAATATCTATCTCTTCTCCCAGTTCAAGGCTGTTTTAACTAATCCAGGTTTTCTAGTCTTGTGAAGCTTCCTCAGTCTCCAGTAGAATGAGAAAGAAATATGTGATTATGTAGGCAGTCAGATACTAAGTTTAATAATAAGCGGGGAGAGGCATAGGATTTAAAGTCAAGACCACCTGGGTTTGAATCCTGGATCTGTGTCTTGCTCTCTGTCTGACTTTGGGTGTGTAATTAAACTCTCTGAATTTCAGAATCTGTCATTGTTAAGCAGTGCCTACCTCACAAGTTAGTTATGAGCATCAAGTTAGATAGTATATATGGAGCTGCCTAGTACATGATGGAGAATCAAAAACATTCAAATATTTGGGGGGCAAATTTTCAAAGTCGAGAAAGCAATTTGTTAAATTTATGGTCAAAAGCATATGAAAAAAGCTTTGAAAGCAATCAGGGAGGAAATCAGGTTAGCAAAAATTTCCTTTTTAATAAGATTTATTATACATATTCGGTATAGGACATGTTTATTCACTGTGCAAGTAAATTTTTCATTTAGGCATTCGGAGAACAGAGTTGAAGAGGAGAGGGAATGTTTGATAACTCAGGAAGAAAATGTATTTGAACTTATACACACACACACACGCACACATGGGTCCTTCCAAAAGTTCATGGAAAGATTCACATTATCTTTTAATTGTATTTTTCCGTAAACCTTTGGAAGTACATTCGTGTGTGTGTGTATATATAGTGTGTGTGGGTTTATATGTGTATATATTTATATATATACACAATTAACATATACATAACATATATATATTAATTTTATTAAGATTTATTATTTGTACCCCCATTTGCTTCCCAAATAGATTCAAAGTGGCAACGTTATTATATTTTTCTTTCCTGTTTTGGAAATGTTTATAACATTTTGAGTTTCACAAGTGTTAGAAAGCTTTGGATTCTGATTTTGCCAAATGCTGATGTATTCTGGAAGACCATTTAATACATAAATTTTCCAAACCAGATATTCTTGCAGAAACACAGGAAAATACAGAAACAAAGCTAAGCACCTGGTGCCAGGATATAAAAAGTACAGAGAACCAAGTCCATGTGTGTGAGTCTGAACATTAGAGCTCCCTATAAAAGAGAGGGAGAGAAACTATTTTCTCTCACTTCAGTAACAAGAGTGAGGTTACAATTTTTTCCTTATTTCTCATTGCTTGTGGAATTGATGGAATATTTTATTACAAGTAATTGGTACAAATAACTGAGCCAGAGTTATTCAAGATGAGAGTTTAAGAAATGAAATAATAGAGTTTTTGAAACTGATTTTAGTCCATAGTAAGCATTCTTTACATAAGAATAGTTTAAGATTTAAAGTCAGTTTTCTTTAAATACTCAAATAAGCTTCTCTTCACTACCCTAGTTTCATTCATTCATTCACCATATAGTTTGTGAGTGCCAGAAGTACAGCAGAGATAAAAACCCAACTCTTAACTTTATGGAGATTGCATTCTAGTGTAGAGAGACAGAGAAATAAACAAATACTATGTTAGGTGTTGAGTGCTATGAAGAAAAATTAAGCAGAGTAAAGGTGACAAAGGCAGGGGGAGTACAATGTTATAAAGGATGGTCAAAGAAGCATTTGCTCATAAGCTAACAAATGGATAAATTCAACCTAATTTTTAAAGTCAACTCCTCAAAAACCTCTAGTATGAACTATTTCAGGGTGTTCTAGAAAGTATACTTACCTTGTAATTTTTAGTTGTAATTATAGTTTGTAATTAGGAAATATTGGGTCCTTCATTTCTGTGAAGTTGAAGAAACATGCAGTCAATGAGTCTACCATGTGTGAAAGACACTACCTGTATTTTAGCCAAAAATGAATCCCATGAAAGGATCCACAACAGGAAGGAGCAGAAGGGGAGATTCTCCTTTGAAAAAAAAAAAATGGAGACTGGGGGACGTAAAAATAAAACAGTCACCAAAGCTAAAAATAAACGACAGAGTATCTGATCTTAGGAAACAGCATATTTTCCTGGAGAACAGAAATCTAAGACAGCAAAGGGAATTCTTTTCCTTACAGTCCCACTTTTATCCCAGAGATCTGAGGGAGCAAAATGAAAATTTCCTGGTATCCTGGGGCAATAAAATAATCTCGGTCTTCTTGTGAAGCCACGTTAGCATGGAGAGGGAACAGAGGCTCTTTGAGCACTCCTAAGTGCTGTGTAAGCTGTGTTTTCCCCAGGAACTCACAGCTTTGTTTATTTGTAAAAAGTTGTGCTCCTAAGGCATGGAGGCCTCAGGGGCCCGGGTGACATGCTCGGATCTGAACACTTATCAATTAAGAAGCTCTCAATCAAATGCTTGTTCAAGAGCCCAAGGAGATCTGTCAAAGTTTGCTATTGGTTTCTTCAGATATATTGGTGAGAAAGAAAATGGCATTTCTTTTGGGAAGGAAAATACAAGCTAAAATGCCATCAGCAACATATAGCTTAAAGGAGCCCCAGATGATCTGAGCCAGGATTTCCTTTCTCCTTTGCAAGCTACTTGATAAAAACTACCTGAGGGACTCACTTTTCCATTCAAAGGGACTTTCATTTAACTTTTATGTGACTGCAACTGTGAACATATGCGTTGGTGTGTGTGTGTGTGTGTGTGTGTGTGTGTGTGTGTGTGTGTGTGAGAGAGAGAGAGAGGAGAGAGAGAGAGAGAGAGAGAGAGAGAGAGAGAGAGAGAGAGAGAGTGTTTTGGCCAACAATAGAACTTTGTGGCAGGAGAAAGAGTCCCTTTTATTTTAAAGCTGCCCCATAGACAGACACTATTTACATAACAAATGCTATAACATCAAGCTATCAGCTGCAGAAAGGGTATGGGTTACTTACCTCCTCAGAAACATAGATATATAGAAATACATACAGAATCACGGATGTTACTTAGAATCTGGTCTCTATCATTTGGGGCCTGGGTTACCCACTCCCGTTCCTTCTTAGCCATAATGTTTGGATCAGAGGTTTAATTGATGTTTTGCTGATGAATTTAGTGCTTGTCCAAGGAGCTAAATGGACAGCCCACCAAGTGGGGCTCTGTTTATAAAGAGAAGTTTGTGTTGTCTACTCCAGTGCCATCACTCAGAATCATTCATGGAGATGTGACGATGTGACAATGTCCCACTGCAGGTGTAGGCTGTGGGCAGAGAGATCAGATACAGTCCCAAGTCAGCTCACTTGTTTCTTGTTACACCCAACTTAAATGCTACCTTCTTCTGCCTGTCACCTCTTTTCTCTGGCCACCCAGCTCACGACTTGCCTATAACATCGTACGTATGGCAGTTTATTTTTTCATTTCTGTTGCTTATAAAAGAATACTGAAACTGGGCAATTAATAAAGAAATAAAAGTTATTGCTTACACTTTCAGAGGCTGGGAAATCCAAAGTCCAGGGAACACATCTGGTGAGGGCCTTGTTCATAGCAGTGACTCTACAGCGATGCAGGGTGTCACATGGTGAATGGCTTAAACAAGAGACAGCTAACTCCTCTCTTGCTCTCCTTAGAAAGCCATCAGAACCACACCTGTTACCACCCATGAAATCATAGCTTACTACTCCATGAATGGATCAATCCTTTCTCTAGGGCATGTTCCTCCCAATCTAATCGCCTCTTAAAGGCTGTACCTTTCAATTACCGTAATAGGATTTCCCACCCTCACCACTGTTACGGTGGGGATTAANTTGTAATTAGGAAATATTGGGTCCTTCATTTCTGTGAAGTTGAAGAAACATGCAGTCAATGGGTCTACCATGTGTGAAAGACACTACCTGTATTTTAGCCAAAAGTGAATCCCATGAAAGGATCCACAACAGGAAGGAGCAGAAGGGGAGATTCTCCTTTGAAAAAAAAAAATGGAGACTGGGGGACGTAAAAATAAAACAGTCACCGAAGCTAAAAATAAACGACAGAGTATCTGATCTTGGGAAACAGCATATTTTCCTGGAGAACAGAAATCTAAAACAGCAAAGGGAATTCTTTTCCTTACAGTCCCACTTTTATCCCAGAGATCTGAGGGAGCAAAAGTCTACCATGTGTGAAAGACACTACCTGTATTTTAGCCAAAAATGAATCCCATGAAAGGATCCACAACAGGAAGGAGCAGAAGGGGAGATTCTCCTTTGAAAAAAAAAAAATGGAGACTGGGGGACGTAAAAATAAAACAGTCACCAAAGCTAAAAATAAACGACAGAGTATCTGATCTTAGGAAACAGCATATTTTCCTGGAGAACAGAAATCTAAGACAGCAAAGGGAATTCTTTTCCTTACAGTCCCACTTTTATCCCAGAGATCTGAGGGAGCAAAATGAAAATTTCCTGGTATCCTGGGGCAATAAAATAATCTCGGTCTTCTTGTGAAGCCACGTTAGCATGGAGAGGGAACAGAGGCTCTTTGAGCACTCCTAAGTGCTGTGTAAGCTGTGTTTTCCCCAGGAACTCACAGCTTTGTTTATTTGTAAAAAGTTGTGCTCCTAAGGCATGGAGGCCTCAGGGGCCCGGGTGACATGCTCGGATCTGAACACTTATCAATTAAGAAGCTCTCAATCAAATGCTTGTTCAAGAGCCCAAGGAGATCTGTCAAAGTTTGCTATTGGTTTCTTCAGATATATTGGTGAGAAAGAAAATGGCATTTCTTTTGGGAAGGAAAATACAAGCTAAAATGCCCTCAGCAACATATAGCTTAAAGGAGCCCCAGATGATCTGAGCCAGGATTTCCTTTCTCCTTTGCCAGCTACTTGATAAAAACTACCTGAGGGACTCACTTTTCCATTCAAAGGGACTTTCATTTAACTTTTATGTGACTGCAACTGTGAACATATGCGTTGGTGTGTGTGTGTGTGTGTGTGTGTGTGTGTGTGTGTGTGTGG
>NW_007731194.1:37354-53754 GCF_000696425.1 Galeopterus variegatus
TGACATGGTCCTCAAAATCTAATCACTTCTTAAAGATCCCACCTTTCAATTACCGTAATAGGATTTTCCACCCTCAACATCATTACGGTGGGGATTAATACATGAACCTTTGGGGGACATAATTCAACCCCTAGCATCAGAATACCTGAAGGTAGTTCGAGGCACCTCATATTCCAAGAAGGAGTGCCGTGGGAATGCCTGCCATATATCCTAGATTTCCACCTACGGTTTTGATTTTAAACATTTTGCCCTGTGTCAGACCTGTGTTCCAACCTTGGTTCAGAAAACCACATGAACCTTTGGGGGACATAATTCAACCCCTAGCATCAGAATACCTGAAGGTAGTTCGAGGCACCTCATATTCCAAGGAGTGCCGTGGGAATGCCTGCCATATATCCTAGATTTCCACCTATGGTTTTGATTTTAAACATTTTGCCCTGTGTCAGACCTGTGTTCCAACCTTGGTTCAGAAAACCTGTCACCACAGTCCTGTCTTGCTAACCTTCATCTCTCCCCGGCTTCAGTTCACTTCAGCCTCTCCTGCTCTGCTCGTTGTTCTTTCTGCCCTTACAACACAGCCGCGGCCGGTAGGTTTCTCCTAGAGACTCCGGTCCTGCCAGTTGTATCCCTCCTGGGTCCTTGCATCCTCCCGGAGCTGCCTTTCTTGTTTCTTGGCTGGCCTACTAGAAATGCTTCTTGAGATCTACCTTCATCACTTATCTTAATATTGCATTTTCTTTATCTGCTAATTCCTCTTACTGAAATCTTCCTAGTAACAAGATTCAGGTTTGGAAATAATATATTGTGAGGTCCCCAACTCTTCTGAAAAGAAAAAGAAGAACATTTGTAGCAGGAGATAGGAAGCAGGTGTTCTTAATGATTAGGGTTTCTACTCACTTCCAATACGTTTCCAAAGGATGCTAAAGAATCTTGAGGAATCTCTGTTCCATCCTTGGCCAGCTCTCCTCACCCTTCCCATGATCCTTGAGGGATTCTATCCACCCTCATGTTTTTAATCAGACTAATTTATATGCCGAAATTTAAAAATATCTGAATCTCCAGCCAACTCCTTTCCCCGGAACTCTGGATGAACATATCCAACAAATTGCCTACTGAATGTCTTCACGTGGATTCCCAATAGCAACGTGTCTGAACTCAACCTCTTCCCCCTTAAAACTCTCCTATAATAAAAGTGGCAAACACTTCTATAGTACTTTCTATGTGCAGGCATGATTCTAAGTACATTAAAGCCATTTTCTCATTTGATTCCTACAACAGACATAAGAATTGCATATTATCATTACCATTCTCACTTTACAGATGAAGAAACAGAGGCACAGAGAAGTTAGGTAACCTGCCCAAGTTTACACCATTAGCAGTGGCAAAGCTGAGGTTTGAACTCAAGCTGCCTGGCTCCAGAGGCAATGCCTTTACTGATTCTGCTGTCTATCTCACTCTCATACCAGTTACTCGGTCACCAAGACTGAATACCTAGGAATCAGCTGTCACTTTCCCTTCACCTCTTTAACTAAGCAATCTTGTGTTTCTCTGATCCATCTGCCTCCTCCCAGATACAGTCCCACAGTTTTTGCAAATATGTCCAGAGTTCTTCACTAACTCTCCAACACAGAGAGAACAAGTCTGTCCCGCCCTACTTCAGCTTCACCTCTTCCCACACCCCCACCTGGAACAAGATGCTCTGGCAACACTCATCCACTTTCATTCCTTTTAAATGCATCCTTGTTCTTGTTCTACAGAATTTCTCATGCTGCCATCTTGCTTGAAATGCCCTCCCTTTCCAACCTCCCACCTCCTAATCCCAGTTCATTCCTAAGATTCGGTTCAGTGTTCCTTTCCCAGGAAGCCTTCTCTAATATCTCTGCCACCACTGCTCTCCCTCCCAGTTGGCTGGTTAGCTCAACCCTCCTTTGTGCTTCCATAAGCACTGGTGTAAATTTCTGTCATTGATTCTTCTATTTCACTATTCATTCTGTTCGTGTCTCCGCCCCCTCCCACTAGAACTGTTTCTCCTTGAGGGCTTTCACTGCACTTAATCAATCTGCAATTCTCTAGTACCTAGTTTGGTGCCTGGAAAACAATATAAATTTGATGAATTTTTCATGAGTGAAGAGACATGAGGAGCAACTGAAAATAATATGCCACGTGGTGCTTATAAATAGACTAAACATGCATATCTATAAGGAGAAGAATGGACAAAACTTGCAAGTATTTATTAAACTCCCGCTTTGCACCCAGCCCTGGTCATTCACAGTGACTGACAACATGACAAACAATTTAATTGAAAAGATCATTCCAAATTAAAGCCAACATATCATTTTTTCTTTTCAACATATCATTTCATAAGCAGATTTCCTGAGCCTAAGTCACTCCCTGGCTATGTTGGTGATGCCCTTGGGAAGTGTCATTGTTTCTCTCGAGTTTCTAGACTTGCAGGTCACACCAGAAAAGAAGGGCCTCTGCATCCTTGTCTTCCCCCTCAATGCGGTGAGGAGCCCAGAGGCCTGGCCACCCTGTTGCTATTTTTTTCAGAGCCTCTCCTTGGCAAGTGTGCTCTGCACTGGACTTCCCAGATGCAAAGGTAGCTTAGGGATAAAAATAATCAAAGCAGGCCAAAGCCAACTTGTATTTTTCACCATGCTAAGGCATCATCCTAGATTACAGGATAGCAGTTTAGCTCACCAGAGTGCTGCTTTGAGATATGACCAAAAGCATAACATTGCCTGGAGTTATTTGTTTGTAATATGTAAATCATTCATTTAAACTTTTCTTGAGTATTTACACATGCCAGGCTTTGTGCCATATCCTGGAGATGAAAAGATAAATAAGAAATACATTTTGCCCTCAAGAAGTTTATAGTTTATTGAGTTAGACAAGAAAAAACAGTTATGATAAGTCATGATAAGGGAGGTGGGTTGCAAGGAAACAATTTTGTGAGCACATGTGAAGAGGGAACCTATGCAGAGTAGGAGAATGGAGAGAGAAGCAAGTGTCCTTTCCACCTCCCCTGTATGACTTATTCTTAAAAAATGAACGGGATTGACTAGACAGGACTGGTAATTTATTTTCCCACAAATTGGTAAGCCACTGAACCAACATATATGTAAAGCTGGCCTGTGAGGAATGGGGCATGAATGTTCTCTGGAGTTAGAAGGTGCCAAGAGAACACTGTGAATTCCCATCATTTGTGAATGCCATGGAAAACTGCAGGGACTTAGGTAACTTTGTCAGCTGCCCCAAAAGGGCTGCCTGCTAAGGAAGCAGGGACCTCAGCAGCAAGACATGCAGAAGGCACTCCTACCCTGCTAAATGATGGCCAGTAAAATGAGGAAGAAACCACCTCAGCCAGATCTCTCACTCCAGAGGACAGAGTAGTTGAGACCCCCTTTCCATTCTCCAAAGAACAATAGATGTGCCCTACAAGGAAGCCAGCATTTCATTGCCTGATCTAGAGGGGCCATGAGGGTGCAAAGGCTAAGGTCTGAGGCAGGGGAGAATGTGAGCAGAACCTCAGAGTCTTGACTTAAAGTGAAAGCAGAAACATATGTGGCCAGGGTAAGCTCCTGGGCCCATAACCGTACGTACTGTGTATATTGTGCATCTACCATGTGTCAGGAAATGATGGTGCAAAGGGAGTCTTTAGTCCACCTCCACCCCTACCCCCAAATATACCATATAGGTAAAAATAATGGACTGATCTTCCAACACAACTTAAAGAAAAGCCCTTTACCTACTATCCACTTCCAATAAGAGAGAGGTCTCAAAGTTCCTTCCATATGTAGGGTAACCATTGTATGTTTTGTCATAGGGTAGATGTGATTGACGTCTGTCTCCCAGAAGAAATTACTAGCACCCTCTTTCATTCTAAAAATAGTTTTGATATAGACTATAAGTTATCACGCTATATGAAGATTCTGTACCCCAGTTGTGGCAGGAACCTGGTTCAACACATTGCTTCCACTATGATATTTAATTGTCACTATTATCATCTCCATTTTTACAGATGAGAACTTAAGGCTTAGAAGTTTAAAGAGGGGCAACTGCCACCACCTGACAGAAGGCAGAAGCATGCCTGGGGTCCTAGGCAGGAGCCATGGGTAGCCCCCACTGCCCAGCAGATGGCAGGATCACACCAAGGCTCCTAGGCAGGAGCTGTGGGCAGCCCCCACCACCCAGCAAAAGGCAGGAGCATGCCTGGGGTCCTAAGCAGGAGCCATGGGCAGCACCCTCATCCAGCAAAAGGCAGGAGTATGCTGAAAACACCACTTCCACACAGGTGGTCTACCACAGCCACTGCCACAGTCATGGCTGCTGTGAAAGAAGCTTGATGCCAAAGTAGCAGCCAAAGAAACTGTGCAGGCAGCCCACCAAACACAAAACTGCACTGACATAAGGAGAGTCACCAGTAGAGACTGGAAAAAGAAAAAGCAAGTCTCTATCCTCAAAGCCCACTCCAGAGAAATAGAAGAAGCAACTGCTCTACCAGATGACTAGATATCAGTGCTGAGACACTAGAAATATGAAAGTCCAAGAAGCTATAACACCACCAAAAGAATACAGTAATTCTCAAATACCAGACTTTAGAAAACAGGAAACCCTGGAAATGACTGAAAAGGAATTCCAAGCAGCAATCTTAAGGAAGCTCACTGAGATACGAGAAGACTCAGGCAGACAACATAACGAAATGAGAAAAAAAAATCCAGGATATGAAGGAAGAAATTTACAAAGAGATTAATATCTTAAAAAAAGAATGTGGCAGAACTCATGGAACTGAAAGATTCATTCAATGAAATAAAAAACACAAGTGACAGCTTAAGCAGCAGGCTACAACAAAAAGAAAGAATTTCTGATTTTGAGGATAGTCTTTACAAAATAACCCAGGTGGACAAAAAAAAAAAAGGAAAAAATAATTTTAAAAATGAAGAAAATCTAAGCAAACTAGCAGACAATTTTAAGCACACAGACATTCAAATCATGGGTATTCCAGAAGGGGAGGAGAAAGGAAAAGACAATTAAAAACCTATTCACCAAAATAATAACAGAAAACCTCACAGGTGTAGAGACAGACACAAATATTCAGATCCAGGAGGACTAAAGATCCCCAAACTGATTCAATCTAAAAAGATCTCCTCCAAGACACATTGTAGTCAAACTGGCAAAGCTCAAAGACAAAGAGAGAATTCTAAAAACAGCAAGAGAAAAGCATCAGCTCATCTATAAGGGAGCCCCTATCAGACTGACAGCAGACTTCTCAGCAGAAACTCCACAGGCCAGAAGAAATCTGGAATCCAAAAAACAATAATCACTACTACAAATACACAAGAAAGAATAAAATCAACTGATGGGGAAAAAAAGCAAACAAGAGAAAGAAACTAAATCTTACCACCTCAAAAAACCTATAATCATCAAAAACATACAAAAAAGGGAAGAAAGGAACAAAAGATACTTTAAAAATCCAAATGAAAATCAATAAAATACCAGGAGTAAGAAAATACCCTCCAGTAACAACCCTAAGTGTAAATGGATTAAACTCACCACTCAAAATACACAGACTGACTAATTGGATTAAAAAGCTAGACCTAAGTATGTGCTGTCTTCAAGAAACTCACCTCACCTGTAAAGACACACACAGACTAATAGTGAAGGGATGGAAAAAGATATACCACAAAAATGGAAGTCAAGAACAAGCAGAAGCTATTCTCATGTCAGATAAAATAGACAGGAAACCAAAAACCATAAAAAGAGACAAAGAAGGCCACTATAAAATGATACAGGATTCTATCTAACAGGAAGAAATAACAATCATAAATACATATGCATCCAACACTGGAGCACCCAGATATATACAGCAAACACTATTAGGCCTAAAGAAAAAGACCACCAACAAAATAAAAATAGGGAACATGAACACCCCTCTCTCAGCACTGGACAGATCATGTAGGCAACAGATCAACACAAAAACACAGGATTTAAACTACACTTTATATCAACTGGACCTAGCAGTTATCTACAGAACATTCCATCCAACAACTATAAAATTATGCATTCTTCTCAACAGCAGATGGAACACTCTCCAGGATAGACCACATGATAGGTCACAAATCAAGTCTCAACAAATTTTTTAAAATTGAAATTATTTCAAGTATCATCTCAGATCACAATGGATTGAAACTAGAACTCAGTAACAAGCAAAACTCAGAAAACTATAAATATACATGGAAATTAAACAACATTCTCTTGAATGACCTACTGGTCCAAGAAGAAATTAAATAGGAAATCAAAACATTTCTTGAAACTAATTAAAATGAAGACACATCATACCAAAACCATTAGAATACTGCAAAAGCAGTACTAAGAGAGAAGTTTATTGCAATAAATGCTTACATTAAAAGAATAGAAAAATTTCAAATAAACAACCTAACACTACATCTCAAAGAACTAGAAAAACAAGAACAATTCAATCCCAAAATTAGTAGAAGAAAAGAAATAATTAAGATCAGAGAAAAACTAAATGAAATAGAGAATCAAAAAATGATAAAAAGATCAATGAAACAAAAAGTTGGTTTTATGAGAAAACAAACAAAATAGACAAGATAGGCCAACTTAAAAAAGGAAAGACCCAAACAACAAAAAATCAGAAATGAAAAAGGAAGACGTAACAACCAATACCACAGAAGTACAAAAAAAATCATTAGAGACTGTTATATGCAAGAATACACCAACAAATTTGAAAACCTGGAGGAAATGGAAAATTTTTTGGACACATACAGACTACTAAGACTGAACCATGAAGAAAGAGAAAACCTGAACAGACCAATCACAAACATCAAGATTGAAGCAGTAATCAGCAGTCTCTCAACAAAGAAAAGCACATGCATGATTGGACGCTTTTACTGCTGAATTCTGCCAAACTTTTAAAAAAGAATTAATTCTCTTCAAACTACTCCAAAAAATTGAATCAGAGGCCATTCTCCCAAACTCATTCTATGAGGCCAGCATCATCCTGATACCAAAACCAGGCAAAGATACAACAAAAAAAGAAAAATATAGGACAATATCTTTGATGAACACAGATGCAAAAATCCTCAACAAAATATTAGCAAACAGAATACAACAACACATCCAAAAAATTATGTACCATAATCAAATGGGATTCATTCATCTCAGGGATACAAGGATGGTTCAACATATGCAAATCAATAAATGTGATACAGAACATCAACAAAATCAAGGACAAAAAAGATATGATTATCTCAATAAATTCAGAAAAAGCATTTGACAAAATTCTATATCCCTTCATAATAAAGGCTCTCATCAAATTAGGTATAGAAGGAAAGTATCTCAACACAATAAAAGCCATATATGACAAACCCACCAGCAATCACCACTCCTACTTAACATAGTGTCAGAAGTGCTAGCAAGAGCAATCAGGCAAGAGAAATAAATAAAGGGCATCCAGATTTGAAAGGATGAAGTCAGTCTGTCCCTTGTTTGAGAGCTGCTTAGTAGATACAGTGGGCGGATGCCAGTAACCAAATGGGCGAGGTGGGAGGGAAGCAGATGGAGAAAGCCAGAATGATGCTCAGTCCTCTCAGTGCTTCCCAAACTACCCACCTGTAGACAACCGAGTCAGAATGCTTTGGCAAGAGGCCTGGTAATCTGACTAGTGGACAATGGCTGGGGCTGATACTTACCATCTGGGAAGGTGGGGAAACACTGGACAAAGTGGATAGTGATTCCATGAACAGAGTCAAGGTTAGAAGAGAAGGAACAGCCTTCATAAAAAAGATAATAAATTTATTTTGGAAATAGTACATTTAATCCAAGGTAACTGGATTTCAGTATCAGAAACTAAGGAGAGAGCCATGCTGGAAATCTTAAATTTAGGAAATTGGTGATAATGGGAGCCATGCTTAGGGATGAAACCATCCTCTGGGACCAGACAGTGTAACAAAAGTGAGGAACCAAGAACAAAACTTCAAATAATAGTAACATTTAAAGAACAGAGGTAGAGGAAGAACCAATTAGAGAGAGAGAGAGAGATCTTGGAGGTCAGGAGAGAACCAAGAAGGAATACGCTTTTCAGTGAAGAGGGAGCAGTCAGCAGTATCAAATGCCACAAACACAAGGAATTTGAATTTTCCCTTGAAATTGGCACTTAGAAAAGAATTTGTAATGGTACCAAGACAGCTAGATTACAGTGAAATGAGAAGTAAGTGGGAGTGAGAAAGTGGAGACATGTAGCATCAGCTAAACTTGCTAAAATCTTGGCAAAGAGGAGAAAGACTGGGAAGTGAGAGGATAATATTTTCCAAGGGATTTGGGGGTCAAGAAAGAGCTTGACTTTTTTCAAGGCTGCAGGAGTTGTCCAGGAAGCAAGAGATAGAAACTCAGGAAGAAGACCATGGCTTGAAGCAGGCAGACCTGGTAGATATTATTTCATATTTATACATAATTATGTTTGAGGGCCAAGGAAAGGATTCGGTGAGGTGTAAGATGGTTGCATGTAAGGAAGAGCAGGTAATTGGTGGATGAATGGCTATGAGGAAGTGAACAGGATAAGACCAAGACTGTATAGAGAGTTTAAAGACTGTTTGGCAAATTGACCCTAAGAACCTCTTGACTCAAAATCCTCACCTTGCTGTATCCACCAAACCTATGTTATGATCCTTATCCGATGCTAACGAGAGTTAGGCAGTGCTCTCTTAACATGGTCAGCAGTAAGCTTAACTTTCTCTTGTCTGCACTAAGAACCTCTTGACTCAAAATCCTCACCTTGCTGTATCCACCAAACCTATGTTATGATCCTTATCCGATGCTAGCGAGAGTTAGGCAGTGCTCTCTTAACATGGTCAGCAGTAAGCTTAACTTTCTCTTGTCTGCAGATTGTTCTCGTAATATTTTGGGAAGCCAGCATTCAACAATTATTTCTAAGATAAATGAACAGATGATAATTAGACCTTTTCTTGATAACTAGGGGCCAACCATTAATGTGATACCTCTAGCTTTCTAAAGACAGATTTTCAGAAACAGGAATGATGAATAGTTTAGATTCCTGATTACATGTATACATTTTATGTATTAGGGAACCGAGGTCCAACAAATACAAATGATATGGTACAAAGAGATTAATAAATGGAAACCTAAGATGAGGCCCCACAGAGCTTCCCTTATTAAGAGGTCTCTGTAAACAAGGAAGCTGTTTTCCCTCCTCTTCCTCCTGGTTCTCTGCCTCTCTGCTCACTGTACAATCATTCCCATTAACAAGGTCACCTCCTGGCCCTGCTTCTACTCCACGAGGCACGCCTTCTCCTCTGAAAGACAGGTGAGGGGTGAGACAGGGAGAGTCCTTTACCAACAAGCACGGTGCTTAAGGCTGAGAGTAAACTCTGAAATATGTTAGAGATGTCAGAGAGAGTTCAAAATCAAGCCAAAGAACTGCATCCAAATGAGTCTCTCCATCTATGGAACTACCCTTTTTTCCCCAAATTCCTGTGTTGTATGTTGTTCTATCTCTTTGACTTTTTGCCTTTCTCCCAAATAGCTCACCTCTCATAGTACCAATCATAGTGCTTTTTTTGCTAATATCAGTGATTAATGACAGTAGTATAAGCATAATCTTTGTCTCATTTCTTTCATTCCTTACAATAGTCAATTTAGTTGACTTGGCGGGGGGTGTGGTTCACAAAGACACTTTTTTTTTATTTGCTCTATTTCTTAGTTTTTTTATTTTCTTATTTGCTATTATTCAGGCAACCTATGGGTACCTAAGGTTTGGTTTAATTTCTATATAAGTTTTCTCTCTGTCTCATAGTTCTAGACACATAGTTGGTATTTAGTAAATTCCTCTTGGACCAGAACAGAAATTTTCTTTTGCTGGGCTAACATATATGTTCATTAACCCCTGACCTATATACTCCATGCATCAGGTTGATAGATGCTATAACTATAGCTACTAATAACAGTTTACAATAACAAAAAATTACTCTGTGCTAGACATTATTCTAAGATCTTAACCTAGGTTAAATAATTTAATTCTTAAGTCAACCCTATAAGATAGGAACTGCTATCGGCCCCATTTGCAGAAAAGAAAAATGAGCCACAGAAAGGTTGAATAATTTGCCCAAAACTAAGCAACTAAGAAGTAGCAGAGCTAGGATTTGAAGTCAGGTCATCTGGCTTCAGTCTTTTAACCACTGCAGTGTGCTAAGGACCATTATGATTTTACGTGATTTTCAAGTATAAGAATAAAAACATATTACATGATTAAATTTGGAATTAATAGTTAATTTTATTTTATCTTTTGGAATAGATGTACCCCTATAGCTTTTTCTAAATGAATAGCTGCTTTCCATTCAACAACTTTTACAGAAATATTGTTTGATTCTGAAAAATGAGAGATTAACCAATAGTTTTAAATTCTATTACATATTTTGTGCAAACCTATCTTGTTTGCCCGTATGAATCAAAGTTCTTTCTTTACCTGTGATTAAACTTGACTTTCAGGGTAATACACAAGGAGAGAATTTGATTTATCCTCCTAATTGGGCAAGCTTAATAGAAAATAGAATGCAAATGTTACTAACAATGGCAGAAAAGGTACACCCAAACCAGGAAAGTTCCTCAGCTCCATTTCTCCTCAGATGTTGGAGTATGTTTTTGCCACCCCCTTCCTATTTCCATCTGGGGAAGTAGGGAGATCTCAGCGAATGACTGTAAAATTCCATTTTATTTTTCTTGAAGTAAAATGTGTCTTCTTTGTTCTTTAAGGCACTACCTCTGTGCTTGTAATTCTTAACAATCCTTCCTTTACAGGGTCTCTTAGTGGCATAGAAAATGGTTGCCAAGAATTCAAAAGCATCACAAGTCGTAAGGGATTATATTTGAGTGAGAAGCTGCTAAAATTGTTTCAAATCACCCAATTTCACGTAGTTGAAATGTGAACAGGGGAAAGGAGGTGAAATGTAAGCTTTTAAAGGAATGTTAACTGCTATCATCAGGGAAAGATATTTTTAAAAAAAACTACTGTCAGTAAAAATATAGATATGTTCACTAGGATATGGAGGGGAAAGCCAGATGGGAAAAATGATGGAACAGAAAACAAAAGGCCAGACAATATGAAATCTCTGTTTAATAAACACAGCTGGGATGCAGCTGAAGCTGAGGAAACATGGAAGCTACCTTTTTACTCACAAAGAAAATCTGCTAATGGTAGAAGTGAAATTGAATATTTGGTGAGTGAATGGACATTTTCATGCCAACAAATAGGCATGATTATTTACTCCCAACAGCTTGTAGGACTTAGCATTAAAGAGAAATTGCAAGGATTAGTGACTACCCGAGATCATGTATACTGACTTGCATGACAAGCACATCGAAGTAAAAAGAAGAAATGTGCAGACCTTTGCAGCAGTAAATGCACTCAAAAAGGCAACTATCAAAATTATATCAATGCATCTGGGCATTTTAATGCATACATGATATTCTTAATTAAGGAAAATAAGCTTTTTTTATTTCAAAGGTAAGATTTCTTTTACTTATTCTTTTCAGACCAAATGATCTTATCTATGAGACAATTCAGTTGGCCAAAAAGTAATTTCTTGTTGAAATACAGCTGTTAAAATATAGTCTCATAGATACAAAAGTTGTAACATTAGTAGATTTACAGATCTTAATTTTGATTGATATTAGTTATTAAAATGTTGACTGAAATGCAGGGAATAAGAACTCATTCTAACCCTAGCTAATATTCTAAATGTGAATTTGGTTTTCACTTTACCGTCAGTAGCATGAATTGAAATAAGACTCATTTATCACAATTATGAGAAATTTTGATTTTTCAGCAAGGATATACACCTCATTTTCTTGAATTTCCAAACTTCCCTCACTTAGACCAATGCTAAAGCTTAAGTAATGCAAATATTGCTCACCTTTCAATGTGATAGCTAGAGTTTAGATTAGTCTCCAAATGGGTTTAGTTTTTTCAAGACCTCAACTAGAAATTTCAGGACATTTAAAGGTGACTATAGCTCATGGCTATATTATCTGAATAAAGAAATTGCTATAGTAGCCCTTCAAATACTACCTCTTAATAAAAATGCCCACTTTATGGAATCAGCCACATTCTGTTCTTACAAATTTAGAGCAGGAAACAATGGAATGTGAAGCCTTTCTTAGATAATAAGCCCCTATTTATTATATAAAACAAACATTTATTGATCATCTACTATACAAGAAACAGTATTGTAAGTCCCTGGTTGGAATTCAAAGATGAATAATGCACAGTCCCTGTCCTCAAGAGATTTACAATCTAGTAATGCACAAGGTATTGAACAAGGTATGCGGAAGTGGGTGTGGGTAGCAACTGGGAGCTTGGGGAGTTTTGTGCTGAATATGTAGTAACCAGCATCATTACTCTAAATTGGTATTTTGTGGTAGTGGTAGTTGGTTCCATATTGTATGAGTCATTGTAAATTCCTGTTTTGTGCTCAGTATGAAAAACCATTAGCAACTGGGAGCTTGGGGAGTTTTGTGCTGAATATGTAGTAACCAGCATCATTACTCCAAATTGGTATTTTGTGGTAGTGGTGGTTGGTTCCATATTGTATGAGTCATTGTAAATTCCTGTTTTGTGCTCAGTATGAAAAACCATTTCTGTGCTTGCTTTGGAAGTACATATACAAAAATTGGAATGATACAGAGAAGATCAGCATGGCTCCTGCACAATAATAACATGCAAATTCATGAAGCATTTCATATTTTTCAGACAACCTTAAACACACAAATATCTGAATCATGGGGAGAAAAAAGAAGGGGCGGAAAAAGGAAAAGCATTGAAAACATTTTCAACAAGATAATAGCAGAACTTCCCAAGTATGGGGAGAGATATGGACCTTCAGATCCAGGAGGCTCAGAGGTCCCCAAACAGATTCAACCCAGAAAGGTCATCTCCAAGACACATTATAGCCAAATTGGCAAAGTTCAAAGACAAAGAGAGAAACTTAAAAGCAGCAAGAGAAAAGCATCAAGTCATCTATAAGGAAGCCCCTATCAGACTAACAGCAGACTTTTTACCAGAAAGCCTGAAGGCCGGAAAAGAATGGAATGATATATTCAAAATAATAAAAGACAGAAATTGCCATCCAAGAATACTATACCCAGCAGGGCTATCCTTCAAATATGAAGGACATATGGTATATTTCCCAGACAAACAAAAACTGCAGGCATTCACAACCACATGACCAACCCTATAAGAAATCCTCAAGGTAGTACTGTACCTGGTACCTGAAAAACAATCATCACAACCATGAATATACAAGAAAGAACAAAATCCATCAGTAAAACAAAAATTCAAATGATAAAGAGAAAAGGACTTTATCTAACCACCTCAAGAAACCAACAAACATAGAAGAAAGATAGTAAAATGGAAGGAAAAGAACAAAAGATATTTAAAACATCCAAACAAAAATCAAGAAAATGACAGGAGTAAATCAACACCTTTCAATAATAACTCTTAATATAAAAGGATTAAAATCCCCACTGGAAAGCCACAGACTGACTAATTGGATTAAAAAGCTAGACCCAAGTATTTGCTGTTTTCAAGAGACTCACCTCACCTGTAAAGACACACACAGACTAAGAGGGAAAGGTTGGAAAAAGATATACCATGCAAATAGAAACCAAAAATGAGCCGTAATAGTTGTTCTTATATTGGATAAAATAGACTTTAAAGCAAAAACCATAAAAAGAGACAAAGATGGCCACTATATGATGATAAAGGGATCTATGCAGCAAGAAGACATAATAATCATCAATATATATGCACCCAACATTGGAACAGCCAGATATATAAAATGAAAACTATTAGACCAAAGAAAAGAGGTAGATCCAAATACCATGATAGTAGGGAACCTGAAACCTGAACACCCCTCTTTCAATATTGGACAGATCATCTAGGCAAAAAATCAACAGAGAAACACAAGATATGAACAATACTTTAGACCAGCTGGATTTGGCAGACATCTGCAGAGCATTTCTTCCAACAACCACAGGATATACATTCTTCTTATCACCACGTGGAACATTCTCCAGGATAGAGCACATGTTAGGTCACAAATCAAGTCTCAACAAATTTTTTAAAACTGAAATTATTTTATGTATTTTTTCAGACCACAATGAATCAAAACTAGAAATCAATAAAAAACAAAACTCTGGAAACTATACAAATACCTGGAAATTAAACAACATTCTACTGAATGACACATGGGCCCAAGAAGAAATTAAGCAGTAAATCAAAAGTTTTATTAAAACTAATGAAAATAATGACACATCATCCCCAAACCAGTGGTACACTGCAAAAGCAGTACTAAGAGGGAAGTTAGTCACAATAAATGCTTACAACAGAAGAATAGAAAGATTGCAAATTAACAACCTAATGTTTCACCTCAAGGAACTAGAAAAACAAGAACAATTCAACCCCAAAGTTAGTAGACAGAAAGAAATAATTAAGATCAGAACAGAATTAAATGAAATAGAAACCCAAAAGACAATACAAAAGATCAGCAAAACCAAAAGCTGTTGTGGTTTTTTTTTTTTTTTTTTTTGAGAAGATAAACAAGACAAGACATTAGCTACGCTAACTAAAAAAAGAAGAGAGAAAACACAGATAACAAAAATTAGAAGTGAAAAAGGAGACATTAAAACTGATGCCACTGAAATACAAATAATCATTAGAGACTATTATAAACAACTATATGCCAACAAATATGAAAACCTGGAGGAAATGGGTAAATTTCTGGACACATACAATCTACCAGGACTGAACCAAGCAGAAATAGAAAACCTGAACAGACCAATAACAATCAAAGAGATTGAAGCTGTCATCAGTAGTCTCCCAACAGAGAAAAGTTTTGGACTGGCTAATTTGAATGCTGAATTTTACCATTTAAAGAGGAATTAATAACGATTCTCTTCGAAATAGAGTCCATTCTCCCAAACTCACTCTATGAGGCAAATATCACCCTTATACCAAAACCAGACAAAGATACAACAAAAAAGGAAAACTACAGGATGATATCTTTGATGAACATAGATGCAAAAATCCTCAACAAAATATTAGCAAATAGAATACAGCAACACATCCAAAAAAATTCACACAATGATCAAGTAGGATTCATTCCAGGGATGCAAGCATGGTTCAACATATGCAAGTCAATAAATGTGATACACCACATTATGAAATCAAAGACAAAAACATATGATTATCTCTATAGACACTGAAAAAGCATTTGACAAAATTCAACATCACTTTATGATAAGACTCTCAACAAATTAAGTACAGAAGGAAAGTATCAATTAAACAAGCCACATATGACAAACCCACTGTAAATATCATCCTGAATGGGGAAAAGTTGAAAGCTATTCCCTTAAGAACAGGAACAAGACAAGTATGCTCACTCGCCACTCCTATTTAACATAGTATTGGAAGTACTAGCTAGAGCAGTCAGGGAAGAGAAGGAAATAAAGAGTATCCTGATTGGAAAAGATGAAGTCAAATTGTCCCTGTTTGCAGATGACATGATCCTATATATGGAGAAGCCTAAGCCTCTACAAATAAAAACCTCTTAGAGTTGATAAATAATTTCAGCAAGATTGCAGCATACGAAGTTAACAAGCAAAAATCAGTAGCATTTTTATACTCAAACAATGAACTAGCAGTAAAAGAAATCAGGAAAAATAGCCCATTTACAATAGTCATCAAAAAATAAAATACCTAGAAATAAAGTTAACCAAGAATGTGAGAGATTTCTACAATGAAATCTCTGTTAAGAGAAATTAAAGAGGACATAAGAAAATGGAAAGATATTCCATGTTATTGCACTGGAAGAATTAACATTATAAAAATGCACATACTACCCAAAATGATCTTTAGATTCACTGCAATTCCCATCAAAATATCAATGGCATTCTTAACAGAAATAGTAAAAACAATCCTAACATTCATATGGAACAACAAAAGACTCCACGTAGCCAAAGCAATCCTGAGCAAAAAATACAAAATAAATAAAGCTGATGGCATAAGACTACCTGACTTCAAATTATACTACAAAACTATATTAACCAAAACAGCATGGTACTGGCATAAAAACAGACACATAGACCAATGCAACAGAATAGAGAACCTCAAAATCAGCACATATACCTATGGCCATCTTATCTTTGTCAAAGGCACCAAGAACATACACTGGGGGAAAGACTGCTTCTTTGATAGATGGCTGGGAAAATTGGACATCCATATGCACAAGAATGAAACTAGACTTGCACCTCTCACCATATACAAAAATCAACTCAAAATGGATTAAAGAATTAAATATACATCCTGA
>NW_007731194.1:54000-54748 GCF_000696425.1 Galeopterus variegatus
TCTCACCATATACAAAAATCAACTCAAAATGGATTAAAGAATTAAATATACATCCTGAAACTATAAAACTCCAAAAAGAAAACATAGGGGAAACACTTCAGGAAATAGTACTGGGCATAGACTTTATGAATACAACCCCCAAAGCACAGGCAACAAAGGGAAAATAAATGTGATTATAACAAACTAAAAAGCTTCTGGAAGCAAAAGAAAGAACAGAGCAAAAGACAACAAAAGAGTGGGAGAAGACATTTGCAAAATATGCATCTGGCAAAGCATTAATATCCAGAATATACAAGGAACTCAAACAACTTAACAGTAAAAAAACAGTTAACCTGATTAAAAAATAGGCAAAGAAGCTGAATAGGCATTTCTCAAAGTAAGATATACAAATGGCCAACAGACACATGGAAAATTGCTCAACATCACTCAGCATCAGGGAAATGCAAATAACGACCACACTAAGATACCATCTCACTCCCGTTAGGCTGGCTTTTATCAAAAAGACTGAGAACAACAAATGCTGGAGAGGATGTGGAGAGAGAGGAGCCCTCCTACACTGTTGGTGGGACTGTAAAATGGTGCAGCCATTATGGAAAATGATACAGAGGTTCCTCAAAGAATGATAGATAGAACTGCCATATGACCCAGCTATCCCACTGCTGGGTATATACCCAGAGGAATGGAAACCATCATGTCGAAGGGACACCTGTACTCCCATGTTCATTGCTGTTCTATTAACAATAGCCAA
>NW_007731194.1:55995-57161 GCF_000696425.1 Galeopterus variegatus
ACAACAATCACGAATAATTTGTTAAACTTTTAAAGAGAACAGAACTGTGGTTGCAGAGGGTGGGAAAGAGGGAGACGAAGGGAGGAAAGGGAAGAATTGGTAAAGAGCCATGAAAATTGATTATACTGTATAATGATAAATTTTTTTAAATGATAAAAAATAAATAAATAAAAATAAAAGCTGGAGAAAACATTTATATTTAAAAAAATCCAGGAAAGCAAAAATGAACAAACAAAAAACAGCAATATAAAATGGGCCACATATCCTTGGAAAGGGAGTACTCATAATAACAAAGATGTAAATACGTGCCCCAGCCTAGGCATCTGGAGGTAATGTAGAACTTAGAACAAGCCACTTAATCTCCTGGGAATATAATGTATCCATCTTTGAGATGGAATTACTAACGTCTACTAGTAGAGGTACCAGGAAGACAATCATGATAATATTTGCATATTTCATGGATGCTCCTTGCTAGGCTTAAAGGGTCTAAAATGCTCTCCACTCACCATTCCATGTTGGGTTCTATGTGAATGGTGCCCCCTAAATTTGTACAACTTAGCTGATTCAAACCCTACAGTCTGGCTTGAGAATTCATGGTCTTAACTACACTGCCTCTCTGAGAATAAAGAAATGATGCAAATAGAAATATTGAAAGTGCCGAGAATCCTGAAAGTGATGAGATTAAAGCCTGCATACTTCCTGATGTTGTATGGAAGAGAAAAAACATCCTCATATAAAGGTTTCTTTCGAAACTGTCCAATATTTTTTTCAAGGTTTAATCCAATCTCTTTCAAGGCTTAGTCCCCCAAACCAGCAGTGCTTGGAGAAACCCCTCACTAATAAAGGCATTGACAAGTCTCAATTGGATAATACTGCATGGAACTGGTGACACAGGGATGTCCTACCTCGGGTGGGATGGACATTGGATTTCCCTGTCTACAAGACGTGAAAGGACAAGCTGCCTCTGACTGCCTCACTGACTGCACTGTAAGTGCACTCGTTTTTTAACACACCCCTTATTCTTTGATGTGTTACAATAAATAAACATATAAAGAGAGTCCAGTCATGGCTGCTCCATTTTAATAGCATTGAAGTTAACTTCATGGAGCAGTTAGGAAAAATAATGGCTATTTTTCTATCTACCCATATACCATCCACTCAAAAAA
>NW_007731194.1:58132-59573 GCF_000696425.1 Galeopterus variegatus
TTTCAAATAGCATCGTACCAGCTTATAGTACAATCTTGGGCAATACAAATTAATATAATAAGAAGAAAAAAATGTTTAAAAGATTGCATTTTGAACTGGGTCCCTAGAAGGTATTCAAAATGATCTTTGGAAAGAAGGAAGGAAGGAAGCCGTGGTCCATTCTTGTTGCTGATGTTCTCATTGCTGTTGAGAGGAGGTTCCCTGGGTGGGGTCTGAAAGGAAAAACAGGAAACAGAGAGGTAAATCGTCCTTCATGTAGAAGGCTGTTCCTTGACACCTGTGAGGTTGGAGGTCCTGGAGATGCAGCAGAGGACTCTTGGGAGACAGGCGGTCCACGTGGAGAGAGGGTTGTGTAGGAAAAAGAATGGAAGGCCAGTGAAGGTTAAGAAAAGAATGTCTTGTGCACAATTTTAAGTTGTTTCCTGTGGTGTGTTCTCTGTTGTTTTCTGCTGTGGTGCTTTTAGGGACTGAAGAAGTAGACGTGGTGTCTAGTGTGAGTCACCACCAGTGAGCTGCTGTGACCACTACGGCATCCCAGTGCTGACAAGAGCTCTGGGCACTGTGGGGCTTCAGTAAAGAAGAAAGAGTGAAAGGAGGGTTTATGGGAAAGTTTCTTACGTGGGAGTATTCATTTGTATACCCACTGGGAAAAATCATCCTGGTAGCATCCATTATGATAAAATCACTTATGTTCTTAGATCCAGCAATATCACTTCTGAAAAACTGTTTGTCAGAAATAAAGTTACCAGTATGGAATAATTTGTGTACAGAAATGCTAATAGCAGCATTGTTGGGTAGTTGGTCAGGAAATAAGAACAACCTGAATATCTATCAAAAGGAGGATGACATTAAATTAGGCTACACTATACTGTAGAAAACTATGCAGCTACCTGATATGCTGATATATCAAAAAATCATGTGTCTAGTGTATTAACCTGGAAAGAACATGATATAGTTTAAGTGAAAGAAGGCAAGTTTCAAAGAAATATGTATAGTATAAGCCTATATTTTTAATAGAGGAAAAGAAGGAGGAGGAAGAGGAATGGTAGGAAAGGGAAGAGAAAGAGAAGCCAAAGTATGAGGCAGGACTCAAACTCTGGAACCAGCTGCTGGTATTTGAATCTGGTCACACGACCAGTGAGTCAGGTTACTCATCCGTATATTGATGATGATAATTATATCTACCTCATAAGTTGTTATGAAAAGTGAATAAAATCATTCAGATAGAGTACTTAGAACAGTCCATTGAGTTGATGAACGTTCTTAATACTATCATTTATTATTATGATCTGGTCACAAGAACATAAACAAAAGAGTAAAAATTTATTCACCAAACTATAAGCCTTGTTTTCCCAGGCAAGTAGGACTAGAACGGGTAGAGGAAATTATTAACTTTATGTATACGCCATGCTCTACTCTTTCATTTGTTTTATTTTTTTTT
>NW_007731194.1:60395-84485 GCF_000696425.1 Galeopterus variegatus
CGGGAGCGCTGCCGCGCTCCCAAGCGGCGCACTGTAGCAGTGTGCCACCGGGCCGGCCCCTCTACTCTTTCATTTGTAATAAGAAGCATGTGTTAATGTAGTAATTTGAAAATCAAATCCAGTAAAATATTTTAAAAGAATAAAAACAGAAACAGAAAAAAAGCTAAGGTGGACCAGCACTATAATACTTTTATATTAAGGTGTACTACGGAAACAGGTGGCTCTGGTAACTAAATATATACCAGTGGAATAGAATAGAAAGGTCTGAAATAGACACCAGTAGATATAAGATTTCATTATAGGCTAAGGTTGTTGTTTTTAATCATTTCAAAAAGATGGGATTATTAAAAAGTGGTATAGAAACAATTGGTTAGCTCTTTGGAAAAAAAATAATGCAGGATTCCTCCTTGACTCCTTACACTGAAATAAATACCAGATGTATCAAAGAGTTAAATATTTTTAAAACAAAGAAAAGGTAAAGAAATATTTTTCTGATCTTCACGTAAAGAAAGTCTTTTTAAGCATGAAAAAGCCATACAGAAAAAAATAGAAATGGCTACATAAACATCTAAAAACCCCTAAAAATCTCCCTTTACCAATTAAAAAAAAAACTATAAATTAAAAGACGAATAAAAACCTGGGATAATATTTGCCTCATATGCAGAGATTAATATCCTTACATAAAAATATAAGTTAGAAATAATATGAAAATTTCGAACACCTCAGTAGAAAAAGAATGGGCAAAAGAAATGACAAGACAATTTACAAAGGCGGTGCAGAAGAACCTATGAAAAACTGTTCAGTTCTCTTAATAGCCAAAGAAACATAAATCCAAATAAGAAATGCTATTTTTGCTTATCAAACTGATAATTTTTAAAGGTTAACTTCTGAAAGACTCCTCTAAGTTAATTTAAGCACAAGTGATGCCATCCAAGTGGCAGCCATCGCCACCTGTTGGTGGCAAGCAGAGGTGACCCACCTTTGCTCTGAGGCATGGCTTTGTTCCTGTGCACAAAAGTTTGTAAATTAGAACTTTGGAAGTACAGGAACGTCTGCGCCTGTGTGGCGTGGTGTGTGGGGAAATGGCTTTCTCATTCTGTGAGGGGGATAAAAGGGCACAATCTATGGAGAGCATTTACCAATAGGTATAAAAATAATCGTGCATGTGTGTTTACGTGTATACACACACTTCGTTTTCATGAGTCAGTCTGGAATTAAATATGCCAAATGCTCAAAGTGGTTATCTCTGGGAGGTAGTATTTAGAAATGTTTTAGTTTTCTATTTACCTTTATGCACGTGTGTGTTTTATGTTTTCTATAGTAAAATACGTACTACTTTTGTAATTGGAAAAGCAAATTCTTTAAAAGTGATGGGAATTGGGGGCAGAGAAGAAAAGTGTTCTACAAGTTTAAGTTCTTTTAGTCAACGTAGTGGGTGAAAGCGACAAAATCAAGTTGCTGAAGTGGCAGAAGCTGGACCATGGCCTATCATCACTTACTGTAGCTGCCTTCGTGTCCCTGTCAACCTTGCTGCTCTCACTTCTCCTCTGCCCCAGGCTGGGCCTCTGGTTCTCTCCAGTGAAATTTTACAGAAGCCTCCAACATCTGTGTTCCCCACTCCTGCTTGCCTTTAATTCCCATTTCAAAGCCTTTTTCCTCCAACAGGTTTTCCCAAGTTTGCCTACTATTTTGTGCTAATCCACAGTCTGCTAATTACACAGTCTGCAATCATGTGTAAATAAATTCATTAACTAATCTGTGAATGTTTTCCCACAAAATGGGAATCATAAGAGTACTTCATTATACAGTTGTTGTGATAATTAAATGAGTTAATACACTTAAAATCATGTGGGTGAATAGACAAGACACAATAAATGCTGACTATTCTCATTTATCTAGCAGTTGTTCTTATTTTACTATTTTCCCAGAATCTGTTTCATAACACCCTGGTTTTATGAGTATAAGGTATTAACAGGAAGATTTTTTTTTTTAGTCCAAGTAAATGAGAGAAAGACCAGACTAAACAAAATTAACGGGATTCTATACTGCAAAATTAATAGGATCCGTACTAAATCTGAATGAGGGAGGTAGATTATGGAGGGTTTTCCAAACTATTTTCTTAATCAATGGTTGCATTTCACTTTTGGAAAGGCTGTATTTGTTTGTTTGATTGTTCATCATTTATCATAGATTTGACTCTCTCTATTTAATTCTGCTCAGTAAAAGACCTGATTGCTTTTATTTTTTTGTATTTATTTTTTACTGTTCAAAATATTTTAACATTTACTTGCACATATTTGTCAGTTACAGTGTGTTGTTTCAAAACATGTATATACTGCACAATGATTTTTAGGGTCGACAGCATAGTTTTGTAACCATTAGTCCACCACTTTCCCTCCATTTTAAATAGACTTATTAGTTCTTTTGAAAGCACCTTGAGATAAGAACCATATAAATGTAGGGGGATGGCTCATTTCTAAACAATTGCATTTCTGAAGCATGAAAACTTTCTTGCCTGGCTCATATGGGTTTGAAACATACTTTTATTGAACAGTAGAACAAGCAGATGAATGCAAGAAAAGTGATTCCACAGTCTAAAATAACGAATTAACTAATTTTTCTGAAAAATAATTCTGAAAAATTATTCTGAAAAATTTTACTCTGACTAAAGCAGAGGTTCTGGGAAGGGAGGCTGTGTTCTAATATGAAATGTGAACATTACATACATGTTTTACCTAGCACCACTGCTGTTGACATGCTTTTACAAGTTTAACTCAAGAAAGGCTTATAAATAACTCAGAAGTACCCAGCACATTTGTGTCAGAAAAGTACCCCCAAAACCTATCCGAGTGCAGACAGACACAAGAGCTCACTCAGGCAGTGATCTTGCTGTCTGCTCTGTTTGGGTACCTGGCGTATTGAAATCAATGAAATGGAATCTTCTGTTGATTTGCAGTTGTTTGTGTGACACACATGCTTCTGAGCTTGGTCTGGGCTTCTGAGCTTGGTGGCTCGGTCCTCAGTGTACAATCTACACTCTTGTTCCACATGTAGGTAGGCTTTTTGGTCCCCTGACCCTTGGTCACCCAAACAATTGTGTTTAGATCCAGGATAGGAGTTTTATCTAAATTACAGGATGCTGGGACTGCCTGCCCTTTGCAGTTGATGGATGTAGATTAGTGATCTAAACAATTAGTTAAGGAACAATCTGATCCCTGGTGACAATTAGGATGTTTAAGGCATCCTGCTGACAGCTGCGGTGACAGCAGACAGTAAAACTACCCCTCACTGAAATGAAGAAACTAGGTCCTTCTGATTTACAGGCAGCCCCCACCCGATATGGGCTTTTAAGGACTTAAAAATGACTGAAAGGGACCACTGTTACATAGTGGAAAATGTAGAAATGACAATCTACAATGCTAGCTGAATCACTTCTCACATTCAACTCTTCAGAAGATTAAATTGACATGGGAAAACAAAGAAAACTGATAGCAAACACTTCCTCTGAAATAAATTGATTTTAAAATGTAAGTCAAGACATTTTCAGAGACAGCACGTGCGGGAGTCCTCACATATTTTAGCTTTCCTAAGTATGAAGGCGGGAGTCCTCACACATTTTAGCTTTCCTGAGTATGAAAGTGTTATGCAGTTTACAGAGCTATACACTTTAACCTTTGCTAAATAAGTTTTAGAACAAGAAGGATCAGAGCAAATCTTTATTTAGGTTACTTAGAAATTCTAACATGCCAACAGAGTACGACTGTTTTCTACCACTCTCAAAAAGGAAACATTTTAACCATAAATGCTCTGAAGGAAGAACTAATTTCTTNTGCGGGAGTCCTCACATATTTTAGCTTTCCTAAGTATGAAAGTGTTATGCAGTTTACAGAGCTATACACTTTAACCTTTACTAAATAAGTTTTAGAACAAGAAGGATCAGAGCAAATCTTTATTTAGGTTACTTAGAAATTCTAACATGCCAACAGAGTACGACTGTTTTGCTACCACTCTCAAAAAGGAAACATTTTAACCATAAATGCTCTGAAGGAAGAACTAATTTCTTGAATTTAAAAATTTTGTATATTTACATAGGATCATTTCTCAATTCCTCTATCAATTGAATAAGCCTGTGAATGTGCTCCAAGCTGGCTCTTCCCTACAAAAAAGAACACATTTCTCCAAAACAGATTTTGAAGAATGTGTCCAAATCTTAAATCCCTTCTTCCCCATGAGAAAAAAATGGGAAGCAATCAGGACGTGGACTTCTATTTCAACTCCTCTTTCTTAGATCTTTGAATTACAGGATATTAAAAATAAACCTAGGAGACATTGCAATGAATTTTTGGAGCAGCTGGAAAAGAAACCATAAAACGAGTGATTACAATCAGCAAAGTGCGATAACAGCTGAACGCATTAGACCCATCCTTAAAAAGCCAGATCCCACCTCCTTCCCCTCTTGAGCCTGTTGGATAGAGACAGGGATGTCACACAATACAATCCAAACACGTTCTCTGTCCATATTGGGTTAAGATAATATAGCACTGGTCATTCTCCCCAAATGACAGACATCCACAGATGGAAAGCGGGAGAATCTGACTTCAACGGTGCGGCTCATTCTGCCAAATTCTGTTTGTAAAACACCCATCTGCACCAGGCTCTGGCCTGGGTGCTATAAAAAAACAAATTCTTCATCGTGGTCACTGCCCGCTGGATCAGATAATTTTCTTTGCATGTCTTCCTCTGGTAATGATAGTGAAAGGAAAGCCCTAAGGGTACATAATTTTTCTTGCCTTCATTGTTCAAGTAGGGAGAATTCTTTATTAAAGGAGTCTTGTTCTCTTTCATGTTGAACTCAAAAATTGCCCTATTAAAGGAATGCCTTTTTTGATGCATGAATATAATATTTCCATTTCCAAGTTGTTATCTGAATGAATTTAAAAGTTATTTAAGCAACAGTGGAGGAAGAAAAGTTAAAGTTTGGTTCAATAAAAATAGTTGTAGAATTTTGAAATATCTGCTTTAAACTGTTTTTTTTTTTTTTTTTTTTTTTTTTTTTNTTTTTTTTTTTAGCTTTAACAGCCTAAGTGTGAACATTCAGTTTTACATCGTGAAAGTTCTCTTTTATTTTCTCACTGGAAAAAAAGGAAAAGTTTGTTGTTGTTGTTGTTGTTGTTGTTTTCACTAGAAAATTATGACTATGACATACGTAAACAGAAAGTCAAAGAAAAAGAGACTATACTTGATCTATGAAAAAGTTCATGCCAAATATAGAAAGAGAATTTCAAAGCAAACACCATATGTTTAAGTCAAGCGTAAGCTAGAAAATTATGACTATGACATACGTAAACAGAAAGTCAAAGAAAAAGAGACTATACTTGAATATCTATAAAAAAGTTCATGCCAAATATAAAAAGAGAATTTCAAAGCAAACACCATATGTTTAAGTCAAGCGTAACCCTCCATATCTTCAGGTCTTCACCCATTATTTTGAGATTATAGACAAATGTCTTCTGTATCAGGCAGCCTTCATGGAGAACTCATTTTCAGTGCACAAAATTAAATACATGATCCTCCCCAAAATAAGAGCAGTAACTTGGGGTAAGGAGCATCAAAGTTTTTCCCAGTATAGGTCTTGGTTTCCTTTTCAAACCCAAATATTTCTGTAGAAAATATATAAGATATGAACAAATGTCTTCTGTATCAGGCAGCCTTCATGGAGAACTCATTTTCAGTGCACAAAATTAAATATATGATCCTCCCCAAAATAAGAGCAGTAACTTGGGGTAAGGAGCATCAAAGTTTTTCCCAGTATAGGTCTTGGTTTCCTTTCCAAACCCAAATATTTCTGTAGAAAATATATAAGATATGAACATTTACATATTACATTACATTTAATATTTCAGATTTGTTGAGTGTATAAACCTGATATTATTGGAGATATTAACAAATAGTACTTGAGTTGGCTTTTACATTTCTAGAAATTTGGCATCTCAGAATTAGTTCAAGTAGATCTGATATTGGTTTATTCTTACTAGGAAATTTAAAATTCAGATGAGAAAAAAGCTTGTCTATATCCAATCAATTTTATATCACAGAAACTTATATTTATCTACTTGTACATAAAGAATGGGTTTTTTTAAGAAAACATTTTCAAGTTAAGATCAGATGTATTATTTTTATACTAAAAGAAAACTTTCTTTAAAAATTTAATGACAGTTGCTTGACAAGAATTTATGTATATAGATTTCCATGACAATTTTATTTATAATTATTAAACCATTGTTTAGAAAAATAGAAAATACGTTGCACAATGATTAATAAGCAAATTTTAATTATAACATAGTCATCAACTATCACGTTTTCTAAGAGCATTTAATAATTTGGGAAAGTGCCCATGATATGATATTAAGTAAAATGAATAAAATGAAAAGTGGTAGATATGGTACAGTGCTAACTGTGCATACTGGAGGATATTTTCTTCTTCACAGTGGAAGATGCTGGTGGTTGACCAGACCACTGTCTTTAGGCAGCTTTATTTGAACTTGGATCATATGTATTTCTGTAGCTGTGAACCTTGTTCTGCTTCTTTCCCTTTGAAAACAAAGTGCTCTCTTTTTTTCCCTTTGCACAGAGCAATATATCTCCTCAGTTAAACAACAAAAATGATTGAAATTATTTTGGGAATGGGGTTTAATTTGTAGTTTATTCCAAGTCTTTGCATCTCTCTTTAACGCTTTTCATAGGGTATTAGTCCAAGGTGCTAAACTAAAACAAAGATGATACCTTAAAATCTTCATTTACTTAAAATGTAGACACCTTTCTTCTTTTATCGTGAAAAAATACACTAACTCTGACTTCAGTAATAACTTTAAATCAGTTTGAGTCCTTGGATTTTAAAAGTGTGTTGTATGGCATAATTTATTAAAAAGTTAAAAGTGGATCCGTGGGAGTTTAGATATAAGTGGGTTTTGGGTTTTTTTTAATCTAAAATATTTTCAGGAAAAAATTTAATTCAAACTTTGGAGTCACATGATAGTGCTACTATTTCCTTCTATCCAAAACCTTCATTTCTATCACCTGTATAAACATGCTGGAGATAGCTAAGTATACAAATGTCCAACCGATTTCTAATTACTTTGTTATTTTCATCAGTGCTGACGGTCAGTGGGTTTTTAGTGTAAATATTTTACATGTACAATGAGAAAGAGCCACAAGAGTGAAAGCTTGAGGTTTTTTTCTGTGCTGCCTGCAACAGCGCCGAGAGGGGTAGGACAGGCAAATCGGGGCCTTAGAGCGCCACCCCCTGGTAAACTGGGCGAAGGGCACCGCTGGGGTGTGCTCTGCTCTTCCCCGCCCTGTAGTCTCCATTTCAGCCGCAGACTAGAGCTTCGTTCAGTCGGCCTATTTAAAACGTCAGCAACACTAAATAACTTACTTTTTCTGTACCAATAGTTGGACAATTGCTGAATCTAGGAATCCCTTTGAGTGCTTCGTACTCAGACTTAAAGAACAGACTTCCCCCGACCTCCACACCCGGATAGAGTAGAAAATGTGTGAGGATCAGCGTAAATAAATAGTGCCACAACAAAGAAAGCCTTGTGAGCCTCTGCTACCAAATTCACTCTCACAAAAAAAATCTAGTTTAATTATCAGTTTCAATATCTAACGTCAGTATTCATAATAATTCTATATTGTGACTTTGCGTGAGATTGACTAAAATTGACAAAACCAATAAACAAGAATAAATGCTATTAAACATTTTGGGGTGTTAAACCAGAGTTTGCACGTGTGAGTCATTAAACTTAGAAAATTAGGAACAAATCAAGCCACTGTGAAATGGCAATTAAATTCTTGCATGAGTTAATGATAATTTTTTTACAGCTACATATCCCTTCCATTTTCATCCCAGTGATTTCTTTTATATAAAGTGAAAAGAATACTACTTTTCCTGCGTTCACTCCAAAAAAAAATTTTAGAGTGACATGGAATAATATAATTAAAGTTCTACTTATCACTTCGTATGCCCACTAGCAGAATAGAAATGTGTTAATAACACTAACTCTGAGGCTATTTGTTGGCATCAGCATTTTAAATATTTTTAGTTGTTACTTTTTTCAATATTAATAAATCCTCAAGACTCC
This sequence comes from Galeopterus variegatus, assembly GCF_000696425.1. Taxonomy (NCBI): domain Eukaryota; kingdom Metazoa; phylum Chordata; class Mammalia; order Dermoptera; family Cynocephalidae; genus Galeopterus; species Galeopterus variegatus. Next base: position 68,537 of record NW_007731194.1, read on the forward strand.
CAAGCACAATGGAAAAAATCTATTTACAAATGTAACAAGCCCTGGTGGAGGCATTTCTTCAGGATTCCTAAAGAAAGGAATTGGGACAAGGAGCCAGATTCAAGAGCCCCATTCAGCATTTCTGGATCCACACACCCCCTTTCTGCCAAAACTCTTTCAGTTGACTTCACAAATGGCTTTTGCAGGCATATTTGGGGAGAAAATCAACAGCATTGGAGGAGGGGATATAAATTCTGTGAAGAAAAGAAAGTCAAATAATGGAAAACTTCCTAGGAAAAGCATTTGGAAAATTGGACAGGAAGACTAAGTTAAATGGCGTTTTCTGCCTGTCCAACCCTCTCTTCTAATGATTTCTTTTGGGTCAACAGAAGTGCCACTTTACTTATCCCTCAGGATTTCTCTTTTTCAGGAACAGTGATGATCATAAAGTATTTTGAATGAGCAGAGCTATTCTTTGCTCTACTCTGTTCTTGCCCCTGAAGAGAACTTCTCTGTGTTTTAAAGATGGGTTATGAAAACTTTTCAACTTAAAGATGTTACATGTTAATGGAACTGTTATTTAATAATTGATATATAAAAGTATAAACCAAGTCCACTGTCAAAAATAAAAGATGATATGAAATGAAGGGAGCACAAATAGTATTTTTTATATTTCTAACCCAGTTTAACTCTATTTATTTTTGCATTGTAGAATATAGCATACATAGGGAATATATAAAACATTTACTATGTAAAGAAGAAGAATAAAATAAACATGCACATAACCGTCTGTCGATTAAGAAATCAAACACTGTCCTACACTAGGAGCCCTCTGCTGCCCTTACCTCCCTTCCCACAGAGGTAACCTTTATCCTGACTCCTGCAGTATTCGTTCTCATGTTGTTGCTTTCCAAATATCGTTTTACTGTCTATGTAAGTATGCACAGAATGATTTTGTATGCTTTTAACTGCTGATCTTTCAATGCTGCTTCAAAGGAGAGGTCCATATCCCCCAGAGTGGAAATTTTAGAGAGGTCATATAGTCCTACCTCTTTCTGCCGGCCAGAAGACTCAAGTTTCCCAGGATCCATGGTCCCTTCCCAAGCCAACTTCAGTCTTCTTAATTCCAGTTTACTCTGCGATTCTTAGGCTGTAATCGACAGGGTGGCTGAGGACAGCTAATAACCAGTGCATTCTGTGGATGCCCTGAAAATGCCAGCCCCGGGTCTAGACTAATGTGTAGGAAGAGCAGGTGGACAGCTATGTTGTGTGATTTCAAAATATGTCTCAAAATCAGATTAATGCCTTAGTGCTATAATTTGGAACTTAATTGCTTTGACCTAGGCTGTGTTCTAAAAGCAAGTAGCCCTGAGATAGGCATCCGAGACTGCTTAATCAACTATGCATGCATCACTGTAAAAGAAGGTCTTAGGCTGATTTCCGGGATCACATTTTCAGAAGAGACAAAGTGAGTCTATAAGGACAGAAGGAATCACTAATGGGACCTCTTGAAGACCTGCATTTGATAACTGAATAGCCACGCCAGTTAGAAAAAGAGAGGTGCTTTGTGTATAACGTGCATGTCAGCAGAGACCTGTTGTGTTTCAGCTTCGGACGGTGGTAATGTTTGATTGTGATATATGCTGGCTTCCTGAGGCAGATGGCACAATACCAAGTTTCCTTCACTACTTTCTTCTGGAATTTTGCTGTGAAAGGAAACCTACAATCCAGAAGGTCAGTGAGTGAAAACTGTTGAAAGAAAGTAACTGAAAGAAGAGTTTGCCAACACTTTGGACAGATCAACCTGGCAAGCATCACCTACTCTCATTAACACCCTGAAGGCTCTCGCAAAAAACAGTGTGGTGGTGTTATTAAAAGATGTGCTTAGGAACTTTAGAAAAGAATTCTTCCTGCAGTACAGGGTCTCCAATACCTCCCAGTGTCTTAGCTTAATTTCAATTTGTAAACAAAATATTGTCTCTATCGAGCCCCCTAGACAGAGTCCTCTTGAATCAAAAACGTTACTGAGATTGGAGCTTGATTTGCCTCATAAATTTCCTGTCAAGTCCTGCCTTACACCTCGTATTAAATTCCACTCCTACAGATAATGAGAGCTAGCACAAAGCACAGGCAGATATGGGGTGCAGGTGTCAAGCACCATGACACCTTTGCATGGGTGAGCTGACAAAACAAGAAATTCCTCTGTGTTTCTATACCCCAGAAAACTTGGTTCATTGAACAAGTAAAACCCAAAGATTCTGGTTTAACCCAAAAAACCCAGGGCCTCTATGGACCGGACTCCAGCTGAGCCCTTGTACAGCAGTTCCTAATTTATGCATTGGAATCACCTGGGAAGCTTTAAAAAATAAGATTTTTGTGTTCCACCTTCAGATATTCTAATTTAATTGATCTGTAATGCAGCCCAAGTGAGTATTGGGATTTTAAAAGACGCACCAGGTGATTCTAATGTGCAGTCGGGTCTGCAAATCACTGGGCTAATCACTCCAGAGTTGACCCCATTTTATGATCTGAATCAAGGATAATAGAGATAAGGGGTACAGGGTTTTATTCCCAGGCACTATGCATACTGGATTGAATGGTAACCCCCCCCCCAAAAAAAAGAAAATGTGCTCACATCTCAATTCCCAGAACCTGTGAATGTGACCTTATTTGGAAAAAAGTGTCTTTATGGATGTCGTTAAGTTAATGATCCTCAAAGTGAGATCATCCTGGATTATCCATGTTGGTCCTAAATTTAATGACAAGTGTCTTTATAAGTGGAAGACAGAGGGAGATTTGAGGTGGAGACAGAGGAAAAGACCATCTGAAGAAAGAGGCAAAGATTGGAGTTTTTAGACATAGTTCATGTGTGAATGATTCTTCTCCATTAATTCCTATTTAAATGTGCAGTTGGAATTAGATACCTGAAAAAAGGACTTTAAAATTCATTTACTATTGCTTACTACAAACATTCTCCAAAACTTGGAATCTGGCACATCCATGCATGTCTAGTGGCCTTTAAAGTTACTAGATCTGGGCTAGGTGTCTTAAAACTTGAATTATAGTTCCAGCTCAGTTTCTAAGATCTGGGATCCACCACTCAGCTTTCTGTACTTGTGCCCTCATCTGTAGAATACGTGTGGAAACTCTGCCTACCTCTCCAGGTTATGTGGTGAAAATGCTTTGAAATTGATAAAGCTCTCTTCAGATTTGTGTAACATGTTTGCCATGGTTACTTGCTGAAAGCCATACAGGCTCTGTGATTTAGAAAACTATGGAAGGTGGAGAAATCAAATGTCTCTTTTAAATTAAGAACTGGGTGTTGAAATGGCAAAAAATACATTGCAATCTGCAGTCATTAAGTCTTTACAAGGCTCTGATTTCTGGAGAGATTCATGCAATTGCCTTAATATGACTAACAATGCAAATAAATTTGTCTGAAAAGGGATTGTCATGATTCTGGATTCTGGTGTATAAGAAACTTATTTTCTTGTTTTTTTCTTCCAATACCCCAAATCATTCTCTCCTATTCTGAACTTAAAGACAACGGAAATGTTAAAATTTTAAAGTCAATGGAATGCTTTTTTTTTTTACATACAGAGAATAACATAGTTTCATTTGCGCATTGACACACACACATACACAAATGGATTTTTTAAATAACCTTTAAGTTAGAAGATAATTATAATGAAAGAACAGGTTTTCTTTAATTAATAGCACCGATTGTAAATAGCAACATAAACAACATATGATTTTATACAAAACAGTATTTCATTACAATTTTGACCAAATTTTTAATTTGGTTCACAAGCAATGGTAATACATATTTTATTAATAAAGTTAGCCATCTAAAGTGGGATTTGCTTAATATACTATTGTTTTAAGTTAAGACAGTTTTAGTTGGACATATGACATCTAAGTAATGGAGATCCAACCTTTCATTAGAATTACATAATATGCTATTTAATAGCGTGAGACAGGAGGAGATGGGAATAATGTCTGTGAACATATAGTAGTTCGTGTTTTTTTACAACAGTTTTGAACCATCTACATGTATATTAAATTAGAAATAATCACCACATTCTGACTAAAGTTTGAAAAATAAACATCACTGTAAAGCAACTCTTTTTATGTTTTAAATGACATTTTCATTCATGTGTAATTCATTTCTTTTTCAGATATAGCCTATATAATTTGACTAAATTATGCCATAATAATGTCATAAAAAATTATTTTTCTTGTCATGTGAGTACAAATGATTCCACAACTTTTTAAACTAATTCGATGCAGCAAAACAGAAATTCTGGTCACATTCTCAAGAAACACAGTATTTTGCCTCTGTGCAATCACTTTTTCTTGTGCAACATCAGACCTCAATTCCCTCTCTTAAAGTAACCATGCCTCGGGAAATATCCAAATATTTGGTATTCTGAAATCCCTGGGGTACAGTATTTTAAACCCCCACTATATAGAGAGACGTTTTCAGAAGGCTATCACAATATGGTAGAAAATAATTTTTTTAAAAAAATTTCAGAAATAGATGCTGATCACAACATTATGAAATAAATATGCTCTGATTTTTGTATCTAGTTTTAGCCAGTAAAAACAAGGGAGAACATGATAATAATCAGGGATCACAACCTATTCTTTTCTCAGATCACACTAGCATTGCTAAATAGAAATCTCTCAGGTCCCTGAAATGATTTAAGTTTTATTGTTCCCTAATTCCCATCCAGGGAGTTACAAAATTACTTCTTGTTGTTTTATGAAATACATTATTTGGAAGTCTGAAGAGGTGATGTTATTTAACCATCAGTGTTTAAGTTAGCTGTAAAATTGCCTGTTTGCATTTTCAGGGTCTGGGCTCGATGGTGGATGAAGCATGAGTTGTGAACTTCGGTGTGAAAGAATTCTGTGGTCATATTTCAGCCTCCTTCATGTTACATAAACATTAATTTACAAGACCACATTTTACTAAAATTTTTTTTAAAAATCTAAATTTTATGAGAAAATAAATTTGCCTTTGGGTAACACTCTCTTTCCTGTGATCTGTGTAATATTTGCTCTCCAGTTTCTCCTCTTCTAGTTGGTTTAAAATATCAAAGCTCTGCAGTGGTTCTGAGGAATCACAGGGTGTGTGTGTGGATGCGGGATGCAGAGCTACCACACACCTCCACTGCCTCCAAAGCCATCGCTTCTGTGGAACACTTGTACATGCGCCCCGAGGCATCTTTCAACAATAGTATCAGATTTGCTTGTAGTTCTGAAGTAAATGTTTTCATGGTCTGTCACCTTGATTTTATTAAAGGTGTCAGACTAAAGCATTAACCAAGGTTGAAAAAACTCAGAAAAAGGTTTTAAAATGTTTGGAATTTATAATCACCAATTTTTTTTCAGCCTTTTATTAATTGTTTTCACACTGGGCACATCTACAATTAATCAGAAGTTAAATAAGACACCACAGATGTTTTCAAGTACTTAGCATTTCATTTTTGTGCCTGTAATGCTGAGATTTTAGGCAAGACAGCTGGATTCGGGAACTTTCTACTGATTTTAGAGAGCACTTTGCCTTGCTTGCTCTGGTTAGGATCAAGAGTTTTCAGGGAATATAATCTGAATATAAAAATTTTTCCCAGTTGATGCCAACTTCAGTGATTTCACAATCTCTTTAAAAGCTTCTGTTTCCAGAAACCAGCAGACTAGAAACTAATTTTTTAAGATTTCTGTTGATTTTCCAGGCTTTTGCAAAAGATGGGCTATCTTAGTCTTGCTTTAGAGCCTTTTTTTTAATCTTAAATAATACTCACACAATTTTTAAAGAACACTGCTCTAAAATAAAAAAGGTATATGCGATTTATGCATAGATGATATATACACAGCGTGCAATTTCAGAACAAAAACCTAATTCGTGTTTGCACACTGCCCCTACTTCTCCCTTACCCCTCTCCCCCTTATTTTTTCTTAAAGGAAACATCCCTTGGAGACTGAACTCCGTGGAAGAAATGCATACTTTTTTTTTTTTTTTTTTTTTTTTTTTTTTTTTTTTTTGTCTTTTGTCTTTTTTCCGTGTCCGGCAACGGATCGCAACCCTCAGTGTCGCCCCCGTACCGGACCGGGACCGGCAACGGGACCGCAACCCTCGGTGTTGCTCCCGCGCCTCGCTCAGCCAGTGAGCGGGAACCGGTCTGTATGTGGGATCCGAACCCTCAGACGGGAGCACCGCCGCGTTTCCCAAGCGGCGCACTATCCAGTGCGCCACCGGGCCGGCCCAGAAATGCATACTTTTTTTTTTTTTTTGTCTTTTGTCTTTTTTCCGTGTCCGGCAACGGATCGCAACCCTCAGTGTCGCCCCCGTACCGGACCGGGACCGGCAACGGGACCGCAACCCTCGGTGTTGCTCCCGCGCCTCGCTCAGCCAGTGAGCGGGAACCGGTCTGTATGTGGGATCCGAACCCTCAGACGGGAGCGCCGCCGCGCTTCCCAAGCGGCGCACTATCCAGTGCGCCACCGGGCCGGCCCAGAAATGCATACTTTTTACCAACACAGATTCTGAGTCACTGAGCTAAGTGCAAAATTTAATTAAGTGGCAGGAGTGATCTAGTCCCCACCTGAAGAGCTCCCCATCTCCTGATAGGTGGGTGAAGCAAAACAAGTGTATGTTGCAGGGAGAGTCCCAGTGCAGTGTGGCTGAGTTGTGTCTGGTCTGGGTGGACGTTTTTTGTCATCCTGTTCGGAAACCAATTTGGGATCTGTTTCTGTTGGCACTTTCCTCCCGTTGTGAATATATTAGTACATTTCTCAAAGTCTCTGCAGACCTGAAAGCTGGAAATTTAAGCCCTGTAGCTATGACAGACAGCTCTCTTCCATCAGTTCAAGCATGGGTGATGGGATTTCTCGGATAGGAAGAGACAATGTCTCAATGGCAGAAGAAATAGTACTGGCCTGAAGTTAGCCATGGGTCCTTATCTGCCTTTTCGTTTTTACCATAAATGTTCAAGAATGCTTTATCTCTGGTCTGGAAAAGTTATGAGAAAACCATGCCTTGTGTGGGGTTTTTCAGCTGATTTCTGAGCCACAGCTTGAAAAATGAAATGAGAAACATGAAGTTTTCCATAGGCCATAAAATGTCAGATCCTTGTGAAAGCCATATTTACGCCTACCTTTATAAACTGTTTCTATATTCTTTGGGAGAGCATTGGAAGATTTTATTTCCTCCCCCTTCACACTGAACTCATTAATATGCAGTTATGTGGAAAGAGTCTCGTTTGTTAAATAAACTCATATTTGTATATAACTGTTTCCCTCAGAAATAAGGAGAACTTAATAAAAAAAACTATACAGATGTTTGGCTGTTTACAAACATATTTCTAACACATTTAATATAAAATCAAACTTTAAGTACACCAAAGTTTCCTTTTATTTTCTACAGTTAATTTTTTGATAAATCCCAAAATCTCAGGGTCAAATGAATGCCAACTACTCCTTATCACTATGTTTTTTGTAGATGAAGAAATTTGCATGTTGACTTCTTTTGTGCATAATGATTTATACACATAGTGGCATTATTCTTTGTGTTTTTAAAAGCTATCAACAATGAAAAGATACATGTGGGCAAACTTTGATTTTTCCAAAATGCCTAAGTAAAAACAGCATATTACATTCAGATGTCAGTCCTGATGGTTCTCTATATGTTCATTTATGTGAAATTCTGCACTCATTGAAATTAACTATCCACCTGACACTATAAAACAGTATATGCACGACATAAGCCATTCACACTGGCCACATCTGCAAATATTTTTTAGTCCAAATTTCAGTCCCATTAATGAAGATGTGACTGTTTCTCTATGACCTTTTAGCCCCCTCCAAATCCTAGGAGACAGGCGGCTTCTCGTCCTAACCCTACTGCTCCACACATGTTCCCATTCACACTGAGCATCTCTTATCTCACAACGCTTTCACCTCCCCATTTAAGGGAAGGTTGCCCCCTCCCCCAGATTCAGGACTGAAAATGAAGCGTAAATCTTACGGGCTAATAAGCGCGGCAGTTACTTCAATAAAATGTTACTTAAAAGTCAATAGGCTGCACATGTTAAAGACATTAGAGCTGTTAACAGAACATTGTAAAGTAAGCAGAATCTTTAATAACCTGCGTGCAATGTTGAACCATTCCATTTTCAGCTCAGGACAGGTTTAGTTCTGGCACTGAGGCACTGGACATGTGGTGTGAGCCACTCTTGCATTCTCAGAATTAACAATCCAACAAGACTGGGTGTGGGACTAAAACCTCAGGGCTCTGGGAAAACTTAAAATCCAGGGAGTTTTACTTTGTGCCTATCTTCAGCTTGGAGACCAACAACTTGATGCTTAGCATCAAACCCAACGTCTCTAATGCCTGACTCCCTGAGCCTTCGGCCTGAGAGGCACACGACACAGAACTGAAGCAAGCGAGTCTGGCAGCCTTCTGGAGAAACTGGGCCAAACCCAAGGTGCACACTCCTGGAGACAGACCACACTGTAGGCTCAGAGAAGGCTAATGTGAGGCAAGTATATGACCACAGCAAAAGAACAACTGGACATAATTAGTTCTGAAGCATTTTATTCCCCTTTACTTCTGAAAGGAAAGCACTAGTTTTGTCTAAGGAAGTTTCCTTCATACTAGCCCAAACTGGAACATTTGTGTTTTGAACAGCTACTTTGAAAGACATCTAATCCCACAGATACGGAACAAATGAAACACAAGGGTGAAACTCATGGAATAATGTCTTATTACTTAGAGAGCAGTACTGCCTTTTTCACTTACAGAGTATGTACTTGTCTAGATGGAGAAAAAGACAACCAACAGAAACAAATTTTCTTTCTAGTTCAGGCAACTTTTAGATTTGACACATGAACTTAAAGATTTTTTTTTAGTCTGAATTATTAAAAGAATGAAAACTGATTAGAAATTCTATTCATAAGTTTAACAAATAACCTTTCCCTTATGGCGACTGATCTTATATCCTAGATATCATTTTTGTTCATCAGCGGAATTTATAGATCTTCCAAACTGTGAACTGAAACAGAGTAATAATCTAAAGTTTGAGAAAGCCATGTGTAGCGCTCTGCAGTAGGCTAATGTCTGAATCCTGCTCACAGTGCCAATTGTCTAGCTCTTAATCCTGTTCATGATGCCAATTGTGAAGCTACTTGACCACGACTACACTAGTTGTTGGGCTCTTTTACCTGCCAGTAATCTTGCACTGACTGGGCTGATTATTGAGCTAGGGCTGGGTCTGGAGCTCCCAGACCCCTCAAGCCCGTTCACAGACTGGGTCACAAACCCTTCACATGCCAGGCTGGGTCCCCAGACCCCACACACACAAGGCTGGATTGCCAGACCCCTTCACGCAGGTCTATGAGCTAGGTAACCAGCCAAAAGGTCCTTGGAGCCATAGGTTGGGAAGCATGGCCATGAAGGGTGGACACCCAAGGCAGATGCCCACCCGCCTGCTTAACTAAAACTCTTCTCTCTTGCTTTCTACCTCTCTCTCTCTCTTTCTCTCTCTCTCTCTCTCTCAAGAACACAAAAATAGCAACAAAACTAAAAAAGATACATTGGCGCACATGCACACTAACTCTACACGCACACACAATTTGCTTACGAAGGATGCTGAATCACATCCAACTGGACCCAAGGCAAGGGCCCTGACCAAACTATTCTATTTTCCCAACACACTGTGTTACTAAAGGTATTAATTTGAGAAGGGGAGAAGAGGGACAAATTAGAGACAGGGTCAAAACTGAAGATTATTATAAAAAGAGTGTAATCGTTTTACAGAAATTTTTTGCATTTGGAAGTTCCAATAATTTCACCACCTAAATTATTTATAATCTTGTTTCACATATTTCATTTCCCTCTTTGTCTATAGGTATAAGAATTAATTGGATCATAATAAATATAACATTTTCCATTTGTATTTTTTCACTTAACATTTTATCAAAATCACTCTTTCATATTTGTCTACTAACCTTATTATGATCATTTAAAACCTTCCACTGAATTGAGGCATACTAAATTTGGCCATTCTCTAATTGTGGTACATTGGGGTTGCTTGTCAATTCTTTGTGGTAATTTATTTGAATTTTCTACTCTAAGATCAGCTCTTCTTGTAGTAATGATAAGCGGGCAAGAGAAGTGGATGCAAAAGAAGATGTCTGCAAGGGGGGGTGCAGGTGGTATTCCTCAGATAGTTCCAGAACCACTGAAGAGTTCTGAGGATGGAAGTCAGGGTAGCAGAAAATTGTTGGCTCTAATAATTAACAAGGCATATGATAATAAATGGTGGGCAATGTGACAAAAAGAAATCATAGAGGGTAAAAGATGAGATTTCTTCAGTCCTCCAAAGGTAGGTTCAACAAAACAACAATAACTAGCATAAGCAAAGAACTTTTGCATCCAACTTGGGAAACGGTGCCAGAAATGAGGCATTCCCTAGAAATTTCACAGAGGGACCAACTGTATGTGGTGACTGGGAAAGGCTCCAAGAAAGAGAGAAAGGAATACAAAACTAGCTCTTCTGTGAGCATTAAAGTATTTATTTAGTTGTCTAAAGACTTTGCTCTCAGCTCATGAGTAAGATCAACGAGTTAGTTCTGTTTCTACCTTTGACACAGAGTGTAACCAAGGGCAACCTCTTTCCTGTTTAGTTTCCCCTCACTATCACATGAGGGTAATAGCTTGGAGCTGCCCTCGGTCTATTGTGTGGGCTAATGAGGGGTTGTAAAGCATGAAATATGTGTAATGTGTGGTGTAATATATTTAACACCTCTCTTGAGGAAGAAAATCCTAATTGTTTACCTGAAACTGTCTCCCTCACCAATTAACTCCAGTTTAGGAGATTGACACGGAGGGTTGCACCAAATCAAGGACATGCCTAGGAAGGGCTTAGGTGAGAGAGTGAAATTCCACACACACCTTGTACCCCCAACAAAATCACAAGCACTTTGGAGGAATTACTGCCTGCAACAGATCAGCCAAACTGCTCCTGTGCTTTGCAGGTAATATTTTCATAAAAGAGGTTTCTTTTTGCTCAGTCTGCCTGGTAAGAACATTTAGAAAGTAACGAGTAGTTACTGAAGCTAACCAGGGACATTTTTCTATCAAGGGAATTTTCATTATGTTCAACATTTGGGAATTTCAACTAAAGATAATTGCAGGTAAGCGTCCACCAACAGATGTATTCATTTTCCATTGTAGTTTCTTAAATGAGTACTTGTACACAAAAGACCTCCTTCCTGTATATTTCAGCTCCCCAGGGTACAATTACATGAAATTATTCAGCAGCCAAGTTTGCTTTGTATCACTTGACTGGGTAAGGACACAGAGAAAGCTGCTCCCTGTGGCACTGAGAGCTGCAAATCTTTTTTTCCTAAATGTTTAACAGCCGCATTCATCACAGTCTAATAACAAGGCCGCCCACAGACAATATAGTTCACTTGTTTTCACCCTACTGTTGAGAGTTTACCAGAAAGACCAACTCAGGTCACAGCATTGATTTCATATTCCAACTAACTGTACATAGGCCTACAATGGTTCTGAATGTTCAACACTGGGCTGGTCTACATAAACTGGTTTTTCTTACCTTTTGCAACTTCTAGTACCGTTTACAGTTTAGATGTTCTTGCATAATATTTACATTTTTGACTAGCAAAATCTTAAGCTATAACCAATTTAATAAGCATAATGACATCTTATACTTGAAAAGCATTTTACAAACTGTAAAGCACTTTAATATGTTCTGTATTATTTCCTGTTTCTTAGGATAATTCATTAGAGTAGGTTTAATAATAGTAACTGATTATCAGAAAATGTCTTATTTGCTTCTGTTCTTTTTGATAATAGTTTAACAAAGCTGGGCAAAGAATTTATTTAATTTGAGGGTTAAGTCCCTGCTGGTAGGTCTTGCTTACTTATTTGTATTTTGTTTTTTTTCCTAGTTTGTCATCTATTTAACACAAGGTGCCAGGCTTGAAGCAAAGCCCTTTACATACATCATCACATTTAAACATGAGACAGGTAAGAAAAATAAAAAGGTTAAAAAAAATTGATTATCATCTAAAGATGTCCTTCAATTGTTTTTCTCCAGAAGATAGCAAAAGTGAACTTCTGTATGTATGACACATGAGGGTGACAAGCCCTCTCCCTCAAAGATTTTGACTATAGAGTTGCCCCCTGAGAGTTAAACTGTAAAACCATGAAATAATGGCAGAGTTTAGAAATATTAAAAAAACAAACAGACAAACAAAAAAAACACTTTAAGGAAGATAGACTGTTTCCAAGACCAAAGCCAGAATGAGGGAGTTCATTACAGGGATCTATATGAATAAAGGGGAAAAAAAAAAAAAGGAGGTCAACAATCAACAAAGACATTGGTCAGCCATAGAAGCCTGGAAGGGGAGAATTGGAGAGGTGCATTTTCAGGGGCAGGGCTGCTGCTGGCTCCAGGATGTGATTTAGCTAACCCCAAGCCTAAGTCTACTCTTTCAGGGTAATCAAGGTTTCTTGCTACCAAATGTTTGAGTTACAAAACAAATCCCATGCTTTCTGATTCCATGGACCCTAAGGTCTCTTCTAATGACAAATTGACTTCCCTCCCAGATGCTGCCAGGACAGAACATGCTAACAAAGCTGTTATCGACACTTATAGATCTTGTTGTAAAATAATAAGTTATTCACTAATTTATACATCCACTCTGTAAGTTCTGCGAATTCGACTGTGCTTCAGAAAGTAGGCCTAGCAGTAGCATACTAGGGCTGCAAACTTGAGGAGCACAGCTGGACTGTGATAAAGTCACTAGGGGAAAGGCCGACACCATCTTGCCATGCTCTCCCAAGGCGACTTTTTTTTTTTTTTAACTCTATAAAACAGTTTGTTATCCATGAGAGAATTACCTGTTTCCATGTAAGACTAAAGATTTTACTAGACCATGACAAAAAAAAAAAAAATAGACACTTTTATTATCTTTTTCAAAACCTTATAGAATTAAGAATAAAACCTTATTTACAGATGAAGAAAGGAATCCCAGAAAGATAAAATGACCTGCTCAATGTCATTCAATTAATTAGTTATCAGACTCAGAAGCAGACTTCAAATCTCCTCCCTGTACAAGGCTTTCTTATTTTCCAAGGAACTTCTGATCCCTTTTAGCACTTAAGAACACAGGTGAATTTCACTTGACTATCTGCATTTCCTTTGCATTTGCCTGACATTTCAGTCATCATCCACTCTTGCATATCTCTTCCCACTTCTCTATTTTTTTTAACCCCTTTATCCTTTTCCTGAAATCCCAATTTCAGATGGAACATGTCACCTGAAAAGAGACACATTGCTGTAGAAATAGTCAGAGACATTAATATGTTAATGTTAGTTATGAATCTCCAAGGAGAACATAGGACGCATTACCCTTGTTTAACAAATTTTTGCACAGAGCGTCCTCATTATACTGTGAATACATGTTTCAGAAATGTTGCATTTGAATGTCACATTGCATGTGCACTTTTCTTTGGACTTTAATATGCTAGCCTCAGGAAGCACATGAGGCGGGGGCAATGGAGTTGAAAGATAACGAGGGTGGTGAGTGGAGAAAGTTAGCAGAGTCATTTAACACGCTTGCCTGTAAAACCAACCAACTAAAGTGCTATAATATTTCTTCACACCGGTCCAGAGAGGATTCATTAATTAGTGTGTGAAAACAGATCATTGGAGAAGGTACCATGTGAATGTGGTAATCATCAGCACCATTTACAATCACGTCAATAACATGTGGTGATGGCATGTTGACTCTGATTGTGAACAGTTGCTGCTGTTGATAAAGCTGTGAACTTTGAATCATTAAATGTGCTTGCTTTGTGGTTTGAAACCCCCATAGCAGATGTTATGTAGTAGAGTTAAGTTATATCTTGAATAGGTTTCTGGAGCCCAAAGCTAAGAAAGAAAATCATCAAAGAGCACAGAGCAATGACAAATAGGTTTTGACAAAGCCTCTCCCCTGAGAGCCGCCACCAACAAGTGATACGATAGGTTAGTTCCATTGTCGCATTTCTCTCTCCTGTTAAAGAGAATTTTGCCAGCTCAGTTTGCAGTACATTGAAGTTCATAGTGGACTGTCAACCTTAATAAATTTTCCATTAACTTTTATTCATTCTAAACACAAAGCACCAGAGAAAAAATTTTTGATGTTCAAATACATTCCCAAGTGACTCTTCATTCCTTAAAATGGATAGAGCAATTTGAGAACAATTTATGAAAATGGATAATCTTCTGAAAAGTCCCCATGAGACATTGTCTGCCCACTCCCGCTTGCCAACTACATTGTCTCACAGAAGACTTATTTTTCACACCAAAAAAGGGGGAGCAAATGGGGGAAAGAGCCAAAGCACAGAAATGTATCTGTCAGCTATTGAATGAAGTATTTGGCTGGTTGAAAGAGAAAGTCCTGCTGTATCGCTTTGACCTCTGACTTCTGTTTGTCCTTTGGCTATTACCTAATTTTGATCCACTCCTTGACTTTTGTAACTAGTACCTGAATTGCCCCTATATTAAACTCTTCATCTGTCTCCAGATGTCAAAAACATGCATGTTCAATTTCTGGACCACTTGCCTACATTCTGATGCTGGTACTCACACAGGATGAACATATTCTAGCAGGACATGCTTTGCCTTGGCCTTCTTGGTTCTGGCTTCCCACTGTGTTTTAGTGGTGATAGTCCAGATTTATCAAAAATAAATTCTGAGTTTTCCTCCATGAATTTGGGAAAACAGTGACCAGGCATATGAATGAGGAGATAGGAGGTAATGTAATAACACTGCAACAGCAGAAATTTATTATAATGAATACGTTGAAGGTTACTATGTATCTAAATTTTTTGGACTCTCACATGATCGTAGAAGGTGCATTCTAGTTGCAAGAGAGATGAGTGCCTACGTCTTCAGAATTCTTTGCAAAATTGATCACTTTTGGTGTCTCAAGAGGAAGGACACTTTGCAAATAGTATGCCTATAAATTCTGGGGCCAACCATGTGGTGAATAATGTTGACAAATCCCTGGGGACAGATGGCTATTTCTGATTGCTATGCTCCTGTTTTAGCCCCCACTCCCCTCCCCCACCTTCTAAAACTTGCATAATAAGAATCATAACATCTGAGCCACCCCTGCAGGAGTTTGAGACAGCAAGTCAATTAGTTGGCTATGACATTATGGTCTGATAGAACTAAGGATGGGTGAGGTTAAGGTAAAAGATGGGATGTGGAGCGGAAATTTGTTGGTAATTGACTTCAGGAGTCTCCAAACCAAAGAAGCCATCCTATACTTCCCAGGATATGCAAAATTGTCTCCCATTCCTTAGATTATAATAAAAGTAGCGGGAGCGCCGCCGTGCTTCCCAAGCGGCGCACCTATCCAGTGCGCCACCGGGCCGGCCCCATATTCCCTATTTTTTTTATTATTCAAAGTTTCATAGGGGGTGTTATGAAAGATCTCTATTCTTTTCTCTACTATTCCCTATTTTTTTATTATTCGTAGGTATAATTGGGCATATGCATAAAAATGTTTGCAAAGATCCCAACCCAAATATGGAAGATGTTCCAATGTCTCTATTGATATTTACACAAAAGCCTCATATATTCAGAATTCATGTGGCATGATTCATGTCTAGATAGAAGAGTCTGTCCTCTTACTGCTTAATAAACCCATTCACCTGACTATTTAAACAAAGAATTTTGGCCACATTCAATTATTTTTTTTATTTTTTATTTTTTTAGGATTTAGAATTAGCCATTTGAATATCAATTAATGTACCATAGAGTAAGATAGAATTATAGTCAAAGGCTGTGAAAGTGTTTGCACCTGCACAGTCGTGCTTTTGGACTGTTTTTTCTTTTTGCTATTTTTCTTTGTCAACTCTAGCTGCCATTCCTTTTTCATGCTG
>NW_007731194.1:85955-87092 GCF_000696425.1 Galeopterus variegatus
ATTGTCACACTCTGCGTTAGAAACATTCAGATCTAGAATTTAACATCTGGTCTTTTATTGGCATTTTGAGTTATTAGTAAGGTTTCTGTATAAATTTAAGATAACTTAATATAGTGTTTTTATATATATAGGCTATTTATGTATATTCACACACTGAATCCTCACAATAGCTCCCTGAGTAGAAACTTTTATTATCCTCAGTTTATAGATAAAGAAAGTGAAGCACAGAGAGGTTAGTAATCTTGCCCAAGATCACACATCTCTTAAGTGGCAGAGGCAGGATGAACACAGATAATCTGGCTTGAGCATACTTGCACTTCATCACTAGACAACACTGCCTGAAAGTTTATGCTGGACTGCATAATAAGTCATTATATATTGTCTTCAACTAAGCCAATTTATTATGATTCTGATGATCTCTCTTATTTTGGTGGAATGATTAGAATTATTACCATTCAGTGTGAACACTTGCAACAGAGGCAAAAGCTTTGCCAATTAATCTCAACATTCATAATTTATTTTACATTGGAAGCAANTACCACAGTTGTGAGCAGATTCGGGGAAGGACCCAGCGGCAAGTATATACATAACCATATACATATGTATGTAGAAATTTACAAGCTACAATATCCAGACATCATGAGGCTCAGCTCATAATTTTCTCAACCTTGCCAGACTGTAGCAACATTTATGATCTGGAGATTTATTGATTTTAGTTTTTATCCCTCTAATAATAGGAAACCACCCTTTAGACCATTGACCTCTTCTTGTTATAATGAGAGTAGAATAAAGAAATATATTTATAATACCATTCTTGAAAACAGGCAAGCTTTTTAAGGTGTTATAAAGAAGTGCTGGTGATACAATGGCAGTGATTGTAACAAAGGTTATATAAAATAGCCATTTAACACTTGAAAATAGGGGAGCTCATATTGATTGGATTTTTCCCCTGTCTTATTACTTAGGTAACTTGACCATGTTTCATATTTATAACTAGTTATTTAAATAACTGAGTGAGTATATTTTAGGACATTGTTCTCTAGAAAGAAAATGCTCTCCAAACAGAATCAGATGTTGAAATAGGTCACTGTTTTGAATATGGATTATTCTAGGAGAAATTTTTAATGAAAGAGAGAC